>NC_052070.1:104537240-104830193 GCF_015852505.1 Tachyglossus aculeatus | reverse complement strand
GGGATTGTCTGTGTGTTTAAGCTTGACCCTTGGTATCCCAATCTTGGTAAAGCCTTTGCTTAAGGAGAACAACACTTCCCCCAGTTGCTACCCACCTGGCTGATCTATCTACTTCAGAAGTCTCCCAATAATCCATTGTGATTTTCATATTTTGGATACTGAGATTCACTTGGTATTGATTTCATTTTATTTTGTCCTCTCCTGCCTTCTTTATGTTTCCTTTCAGTTCCCCTCCCAGCAACTGCTTCTTTAACCTACTGTTGCCCAGTTTCTTCACTTCATTACTTCATAAAAACTATTGATTTGATTGTTCACACTACAGGGAATGAGTTCAAGTCCAAGGTTTTCTCAACCTAGTAACCCCCCCAAAAATCACAAATTTCTACTTCTAGAGTTTTAGGAAGTTCAGAATGAATACGAGGCCTGCGGAGGGTATGAATAAGGTCAAAAGTGCTAAAGTTGACTGATGGATTTGTTTGGTGAGGATGGTGGGAAATTAATTGGGGAAGGCTTGTCAGATGCAGCAGGATTTTATGAGAGCTTTGAATGTGGGCAGAGCTAGGGTCTATTGGACCCCAATCACCTCTACTTAGTCCCTCCCCCTTCTGGCCCCCTCTTCAACTCTCCAATCCTTCCCAGAAATATCTCCAGAGGAGAGCCCCTGACTCCTCTCAAATGTCATCCCCACTTCAACATTGTTGAGGTAGTGTGGCTCAATGGATAGATAACGGACCCGGGAGTCAGAAGGACCTAGGTTTTAATACCAATTCAACCGCTTGTCTGCTGTGTGACTTTGGGCAAGCCACTTCACTTCTCTGTGCCTCAGTTACCTCATCTGCAAAATGGGGATTAAGACTGTGATCCCCACATGAGACAACCTGGTCACCTTGTATCTCCCCCCCCCGCCCCCAGGGCTAGGAACAGTGCTTCACACATAGTAAGCACTTAACAAATGCCATTATCATTATTATGATTATTATCCCCTCCACATGAGCATCAGACCCCATTCCTTCGTACCTCATAAAAACTCTTGCCCTCTCCCTTCTTCCCTCCCTAACAGCCACTTCACTGTGCACTATCCAATGGCTTCTTTCCCACTGTTTTCCAACATGCCCATGTCTCCCCTATCCTAAGAAACCCTCTCTTGTTTCCGTGGCTCCCTCCAGTTGTAGCCCCATCTCCCTCTTATTATTTCTTACCAAAATCCTTGATCGAATTGTCTGCACCCACTGTCTCAAATTCTCCTCTTCCAATTTGCTTCTTGACCACCTCCAATCTGGCTTCTGTCCCCTTCACGCCACAGACACCATCCTCTCAAAGATCACCAATGATCTTCATCTTGTCAAATCCAACGGCCTCTACTCCATCCTAATCCCCCTTGCCCTCTCTGCGGCTTTCAACACTGTTGACCACCCCCTTCTGCTGGAAACGTTATCGAACCTGGCTTCACTTACTCTGTCTTGTCCTGGTTCTCCTCTTATTTCTCTGGCAGTTCATTTTTAGTCTCCTTCACATTCTTCTCGTGGGGGTTCCTCTAGGTTCAGTTCTGGGTCCCCTTCTATTCGCCATCTACATCCACTCTCTTGTTGAAATCATTCACTCTCATGGCCTCAACTACAACCTCCATGTAGACGATACCCACATCTACATCTCCAGCCCTGATCTCTCTCTGTCTCTCCAGTCTCGCATCTCCTCCTGCCTTCAGGACATCTCCACTTGGATGTCCACCCATCGCGTCAAATGAAATATGTCCAAAACAGAACTCTTTGTCTTTCCACCTAAACCCTGTCCTCCCCATAACATTCCCAACACTGTAGATGGCACCATCATCCTTTATTCATTCATTCATTCATTCATTAAATCAATCATATTTATTGAGCACTTACTGTGTGCAGAGCACACTACTAAGCACTTGGAAAGTACAATTCAGCAGTAAAGGGAGACAGTCCCTGCCCACATTAGTCTTACAGTCTATTATGGGGAGACAGAAATCAATAAAATTAAACAGGCATCAAAATAAATAAATGGAATTTTAGATATATGTGCACATCCAAAGAAGTAAACATGCAACAAGTATAAATAAATAGTACTATAGATATATACATTTATATATAAATGCTGTGGGGCAAGGAGGGGAACAAGAGCAAAGAGAGTGAGTTGAGGGGATGCAGAAGGGCGGGGGAGCTGAGGAAAAAGGGGGCTTAGTTTGGGAAGGCCTCTTGCAGTAGGTGAACCTTCAGTAGCACTTTCAAGGGGGGAAGAGTTATTGTTTGGCATATTTGAGGAGAGAGGCGTTCCAGGCCAGAGGTACGATGTATTCCAGAGGTGGACGGTGGGACAGGTAAGAACAAGGCACATTGAAAAGGTTAGCACCAGAGGCGCAGAGTGTGTGGGCTGGAAGAGAGAGAGGGGAGGGGAGGTAAGAAGGGGCAAAGGGATGGGGAGTTTTGAAGCCAACAGTGAGGAGTTTTCATTTCATACGGAGGTTGATAGGCAACCACTGGGGATTTTTGAGGAGGGGGGTGACATGCCCAGAACGTTTCTGTAGAAAGATTATCTGGCTAGCAGAGTGAAGTATGGACTTAAGTGGGAAGAGGCAGGAGTTTGGGAAGTCAGAAAGGAGGCTGATGCAGTTATCCAGTCGGGACAGGATTTGTGATTGTACTAACGTCGTAGCAGCTTGAATGGAAAGGGCAGATCTTGGCGATGTTGTGAAGGTGAGACTGGAAGGATTTGGTGATGGATTGGATTTGTGGGGTGAATGAGACAGCGGAGTCAAGGATGACACCAAGGTTACTGGCCTGTGAGATGGGAAGGATTTCTGAAGTTATCCTTGACTCCTCTATCTCATTCAACCCACATATTCAATCCATCATTAAATCCTGTCGACTCCACTTTCACAGCCTAACTAAAACCCTCTATTTCCTCTCCATCTACACAAATAAAACAGATATGCAATCGCTTATCCTATCCCACCTGGATTACTGTATCAGCCTTCTTGCTGACCTCCCAGACTCCTCACTCTCCCCACTCCAGTACATACTTCACTTTGCTGTCTGGGTCATTTTTTCACAAAGATGTTCAGGTTATGTCACCTTGCTCCTCAAAAATCCCTAGTGGTTGCCCATCCACCTCTGCATCATACAAAACCTCCTCACCATTGGCTTTACAGCACTCCAACATCTTGCTCCCTCCTACCTCACTCCCCTACTTTCTTCCTACAACCGAGTCTGCACACTTCTCTCCTCTTCTGTTAGCCTTTTCACTGTGTCTCGATCTCTCCTATCTCACCACCAACCCCTAGCCAATATCCTGCTTCTAGCCTGGAATGCCCTCTCTCCTCAAATCTGACAGACAACTATTCTCCCCTTCTTCCAGGTCTCACTGAAGACACATCTCCTCCAGACTGAGCCCCACTTTCCTCTTCTCCCACTCCCTTCTGTATCACCTAGGCTTGCTCCCTTTGCTCTTCCCCTTTCCAGCCCCACAATACTTATGAACAAATCTGTAATTTATTTATTTGTATTTTGTATTTCTGCCCCCTTTACCCTGTAAGCTCACTGTGGTCAGAGAATGTGTCTGTTTATTGTTATATTGTATTCTCCCAAGCACCTAGTATAGTAGTCTGCACACAGTAAGCGCTCAATAAATTCGAATGAATGATTTGGTGAGGTAGCGAGGGAGTTCAAGTTAGGGGAAGAGGGAGAGTGATTGTACCTAGGTGGAGGGATAAAGAGTAAGATACAGCTAGAAGGTTATCTGGAGAGTAATGAAATGAGAAAGCTGGAAAATAGTGAGTGAAGATAATAGGTAAAGTGGAGAGAATTGGTGAAGAGTCCTGAAGATGCTTGTGAGGTGGTCTTTTTGCTTCAGAGAAACAAAAGAAGTCAGTGTAGGGCTATAAGGAGAGGAGAATTGTGGGTTGGGAGACACCTTAGGAAGGCGAAAGTCACAAAAAGCTGTTGTTTGGAGATTTCAAAATGGGAAACTGAAAGCAAGGAAGGCATAGGAAACATTTTCAGGGCAAGATAAAACAAAACTTCAGACAATGCTGCAACCCAGATGAAAACTGAGAGTCATTTTCTAAGGATAGATCAGAATGGCACACTGCCATCAAATATGGAATGATTCTGAGCAAGAGCTTCCTTTGAAGAAAGAGACAAGGAGGTGAATAAAATAATTGCACATTGCTAATGTGTAATGTGGCCGGGACCTTCTGTACTCTCCCTCTCCCTCCAGGCTTGTATCTCCTCCTGCTTTCAGGACATCTACACCTGGATGTCTACCCACCACTTAAAACTCAACGTGTCCAAGACTGAGCTCTTGATTTCCCCCACCCCCCCGAAATCCTGTCCTCTCCCTGACCTTCCCGTCACTGTGGACAGTACAACCATCCTTTCTGTCTCACAACCCCGCATCATTGGTGTCTCGCTCTCATTCACCCCATACATTCAGTCTGTCACCAAAACCTGCCAGTCTCACCTTCACAACATTGCCAAGATCCTCCCTTTCCTCTGCATCTAAACTGCTACATTGCTGGTACAATCTCTCATCCTATCTCAACTGGATTACTGCATCAGCCTCCTTTCTGATCTCCCATCCTCCTGTCTCTCCTCACTTCAGTCTATAATATACTTTGCTGCCCGGATTATCTTTCTACATAAACGCTCTCAATTCCCCCCTCAAAAACCTCCAGTGGTTTCCTATCAACTTTCACATGAAGTAAAAACTCCTGACTATTGACTTCAAAGCTCTCCATCACCTTGCCCCCTCCTACCTCACCTTACCTTTCTCCTTCTACAGCCCATCCCACACCCTCCACTACTCTGCCTCCTACCTCCTCACTGTGACTTGTTCTTGCCTGACCCACCGTCGACCCCTGGCCCACGTCCTTCTGCTGGCCTGGAATGCCTCACATCCACCAAAATAGCTCTCCTCCCTTCTTCCAAGCCCGAATGAGAGCTCACCTCCTCCAGGAGAGTTTCCTAACTGAACCTCCTCTTTTTCTCTGCTCCTCCTCCCCTCCCCATCGCCCCTACTCCCTCCCTACTCCCCCACTCCCCCTTCCCCTCTCCTATCACTTTTCCCTCCCCATAGATCTTGTGTATATTTGTACGTATTTATTACACTATTGATTTTATTAATTATGTGTATATATCCATGATTAATTATGTGTATATATCCTTAATTCTAGTTATCCATTTTGATGTTATTGATTCCAGTCTACTTGCTTTGTTTTGTTCTCTGCCTTCCCCATTTGGACTGTGAGCCCGTTACTGAGTAGGGATAGTCTCTATCTGTTGCCGAATTGTACTTTGCAAGTGCTTAGTACAGTGTTCTGCACACAGTAAGCACTCAATAAATACGATTGAATGAATGAATGAGTGGGACTGTGGAACCCTCATTGACCTTTTTTTGCCATTGTTGGACTTAACCCTCAGGGAGATCTTCTTCAAATATGAAGGAATGTACATATAGTAAGCACTATATTGTATTGTATTGTACTCTTCCAAGCACACTGTGCAGTGCTCTGCACATAGTAAGCACACAATAACTGAGTATATATGTATAAACTATATGTGTATTTATAATATATATATCTCAATCGATCATATCTCTATATATGACTATATATAGATACATCTTTATCTATCTATCTATACATATATAGTATTTGTAGAGCACTTATTACATGCAGAGAACTGTACTAAGCACCTGGGAGAGTTGAGTAATTAACTTGTACCTACCCTAGTGTTAAAGGACAATGTTGGACACATAGTAAGTGCTTAACAAATACCATAAATAATTCTGAAAACAAGAGGCTCACAATGGAAAAATAAAGGCAAGGAAAGGAGGAGAAGATTAGAATTGAATACATAAGAAAAAATGAAATAAAAATCAGAATGATTTCATAAAAAGACAAGACCAGTGATCAATACAAAACCAACAAAGAATTGTGTCCAAAGGATCAGCGTTTTAGACCCTCTGTGTCTCAGCTAGGGCTGGTAAGAGCCCAGAAATCACAACAGCCACAACCACAGGCACCATGACAATCGAAAAGTGATTACAGGAACGTTAATGCTGCTTCCTCATGCTGGCCACCTGGAGGGGAGCTTGATGGGATTCCAAAATGGTATAGGGTTTGGACAGTCTCTCTTTCTCAGGTAGCAGCCCAATGGTAACAGAGCAATGAGAACCTCAAGTTGATGCTTCTTTTCCCTCTCTGAAGGAAAAGAGAAAGCAGAACTAACCTACTTTCTGTTGGGAACAGGTCTAGATTGACAGGAATTGAATCAATCAGTCAATAACATTTATTTAGCATCTACTATGCACAAAGCATTGTAATAAGTCCTTGTAATAAGACAATTCCTGTCCTCTAGGAATTTACTGAATATAGTCAGAGTGCTCACTCTGAACCCAACGTTGGACTAATGGAGGACTATTTCATTCTCCATAGATTCTGAAAGCAGGAGGGGCTCAGACCTGGGATGCAGACCTGACTGTATGAGTTGCTTTTTGCTTTTCCCCACAGAAACTGAGGAATAGAGGACAGATTTACCACAGCTCAAAGGGGATAATCCTTTGGTCCAGGCTGTCCAGTCTATGTGAGCCCAAGCTGAATGTGGCGACACACTCTTGCTAAATACCTTGACCAAGGCAAGAAAACAATGTCTATTAATCAGTCAATCAATTCTATGTATTGACTGCTCACTGTGATTATGCATTTATTCATTCAATCACATTTATTGAGCACCTACTGTGTTTAGAGTACTGCACTAAACACTTGGAAAGTATAATTCAACAAAAAAATAGAGGAAATGCCTGCCCAACAATGGACTCACTGTCTAGTAGGGAGGAGACAGACATCAAAACAAGTAAACAGTCATCAACAACATCGATATAAATAAATACAATTGTAGATATATACACATCATTAATAAATAAATAGAATAATAAATATGTACATATGTACACAAGTGCTGTGGGGCAAGGAGGGGGGTAGAGCAGAGGGAGCGAGCACTTAACTGAGGGCTTGGGAGAATACAATATAACAGAGTTGCTAGACACATTCCCTGCTCAAAGAGATCTTTCAATGTAGAGGGGGAAACAGAAATTAACAAAAACGAATAAATTTAATTATGGATACACACATAAGTTCTACTGGGATGGAGGGGGGTAAAAAAAAAAGAATGCAAATCCAAATGAAAGGCCCACTTGGAAGGGAGTGGGAGAAGAGGAAATGAGGGCTTAGTCAAGGATGGCCTCTTGGAGGAAATGGGTTGTTAATAAGTTTATAAAGTGGGAAGAGGCAATGTCTATCAACAAATATGTGGATGCTGAGAACAGTTTTTAGAGTTTGGACAAGATTTGTCTGTTTGGAACGTGGCTTGAGTCTTGGCATGGACTGGGTGCTCTAATGAATGCTGCCTCTCTTGTCTCAGGCTTGGCAGTTTGCCCTGCAGGAAGACTCTTCTGGTTCTAGTGGTGAATCCAAAGGATGAATCCCACGGAGATTTTTGGGGGATCCTGATTCATTCATTCAATTGTATTTATTGAGCGCTTACTGTGTTCAGGGCACTATATTAAGCGCTTGGAAAGGACAATTCGGCAACAGATAGAGTCCCTACCCAACAACGGGCTCACAGTCTAGAAGGGGGAGACAGGCAACAAAACAAAACAAGTAGACAGGCATCAATGGCATCCAAAAGTCACTTCACTTCTCTGTTCCTCACCTGGTACAACTCAGCAATGGCATCCATGGCTTTACGGTCCTCTTCTTCTTCCAGATCAAACCGACTCAGTCTCTGCTTCTCCAATAATTCATGGAAAGCTTTGATCTATTTGTGTGAGTCATCTGCATGCCCAGCCTCGCCGAGGAGAATCTCACGCTCTTCTCCCTGGGCCGCCATCAGCTCTTCCATGGCTGCGGTGTGGTCAGCCAGATGTTTCCCGATTATGTCCTTCCTTTGCTGATCTAACTCACTCTTGAAACGGGAGACTTCTTCCCAGAAGACTTTGTGCAGTCTCATTAGGAGCTCTTCCTTGTGACTAACAGAGAGCTTCCCTTCTATGGCCAGTGCCTCCAACGTTTGAGAAATCACACTCAGCCTGTACTTCATCTTATCCTGTAGCTGTGACTTCAAGGATTCGATCATTCTTCCCATGTGTTCCCAATTCACTGTTTTGGCTTGGAAGTTCACTGCCTACACAGTCTGAGATTCACTCAATAATCCTTCAGCAGCAATAATCTCTTCGGTGAAGTTCATCCAAATTGTTCCTGCTTTGCCACATGAACACTTTGGCTGGTCGAGCAGAAACTTCAGGGCTTTGTCTGTCTGTTCCCAGAAAGCTTCCATATTATCAATGATATGTTCGGAATACTCCCTCTCTTTTTTTTCAATATCTTCCAGTGTGTTGCATTCAGAATTACCGACAGCTGATATCTCTGTGTTGTACAACCTAGAATGAAGTTGCTTTTCTAACTCTTTAAAATCCATTTGTTGCTTTGAGAGGATGATTTTGTAAAATTCTTCACTGGTCTCCTTTTTAGGGAAAATGTCATAAAGGTGTTTTTTGAAGATATGGACGAACATCATATGTTTATCTTGTCTCAGTTCTGTGTCCAAAAGCAGTAAGCCTTTCAAATGAAGACTATAAAGACATAAGCTTATGTAGAAACTCTCACAGAGCAGCACCTCGGGGAAGTGGGTGACTTTGCGGAACATCCTGTCGTGGAAGCAGTCATTGCTGGCCAGCGAGCGGATGGTAGTGGAGGAGCTGTAGTCATCTTTGTGCCCGTGGCTGAGGGAGCCGAGGCTGCTGGGCAGAGAGAGGTCCAGCAGCTGGTTGGGCAGAGCCGCGTCTCTGGGGTTCTCGTGCAGGGACGGATTAGACAAACCGTTGGCCAGAGTCCTGAACTTCTGATTGATGGGATAGACTAATTTTGCGTTCAGGGCAAAGGTTGTGATGCTACTGTTGAAAGGTGACTCGTTTGCCTCATGTAATATGTCTTCTTCTGGTATCTTAATTTCCCACCTCCCCTTCCGGGGTACTTAGGTAGTTTCCAAAAGATGTTCATCGGAGTCCAGATCTTTGAGAAGTCTCAGAGAATTATCATTACAGCCTGCTCCCCGCATGCCCCGTTCTCACACCACCCACGTACTGGTGATCAACTTCAGAATTTTAGGGAATGTGTTCCTCCTCGTGGGTTATGTCTACCTGGTCTCTGCCAACAAAAAGACAAAGTCCTCAGACCTAATACTTGTCCACCTGGCCGTGGCCAACACCATGACCCTTCTGGCCAAGGGCATCCCAGACATCCTGTCAGCCTGGGGACTGAGAAATTTCCTGAGTGGTGTTGGTTGTAAAACCCTCCTTAACCTGTACAGACTATCCTGAGGACTGGCCATCTGCACCACCTGCCTCCTGATATTATCCCAGGCCTTCACCATCAGTCCCAGCACCTCCCAGTGGACAGGACTTAAAGCTAAATTACCCAAGTGTATCACCCCAACTTGTCTTCTCTCCTGGATCCTCAATATGCTGATGGATGCTACTACACCCATACTTGTGACAGGTCCCCAGAACAGAACAAGTAGACAAACTGTCAACATTCTGAAATACTATTCCTCCACTAGCATTAGTGCAATGCAATCACGCTCTCCTTTCAGGATCTGTTTTTGTGGGGCTCATGAGTGGGTCCAGTGGTTACATGGTGCTTGTCCTGCACAGATATCATGGGCATGTCCAGCACCTTCATGGATCTGGCCACTCCTCCAGGGAGATGCCCGAGGTCAGAGCGGCTATATGTGTTCTTGCCCTCGTGACCCTCTGCATCCTTCTGTATGTGAGGAAGACCATCACCCTGGGTGTTTTAATCAACATCAGAAAAAATTTGCCCCTGCTTCTGAGCACACACACACATGATTTTGATATTCTCCTTCTCGGCTGTAAGTCCATTCTTGATGATTCTTAGTAACAGGAAGATAAGAACCTTCAGGAAGAGGAATTTACCTGTTTGTGTCACTGACCTCTCCCCAGTCCCAGGAAAAGGAAATGTTCATTCCCTGTGTCCTGTATTGAATAGATCATGTAGTCCTGGGAACTACAGGCTCAAAGATGTGCCCCATTGAGTTGGAGACCATGTGTGGCTGGCCAAAGTCTGTAAATTCATCATCTAGCTTAGGCCCCATCCTCCCTGATGTCAGGGAGATGTGGCAGCCTGATCTCTGCACTAAACCAACTGGATAGAGCTCTGCCCTGGGAGTCAGGAGGTCATGGGTTCTAATCCCAGCTGTGCCACTTGTCTTCTGAATGACCCTAGGCAAGTCACTTCACTTCTCTGGGCCTCAGTTCCCTCATATGTCAAATGGGGATTGAGACTGTAAGCCCCATGTAGGACAGAGACTGTGTCCAACCCAATTTTCTTGTGTCCACCCCAGTGCTTAGTACAGTGTCTGGCACATAGTAAATGCTTAACAAATATTATTACTATTATCATTATTACTATTATATATGAACTCTTCAAAGTATGCAACCTTAGCTTTATCCTTGACTCTTTATACCTTACAACTGTTCTAGACTGTGAGTCTGCTGTCGGGTAGGGGCCGTCTCTATATGTTGCCAACTTGTACTTCCCAAGCGCTTAGTACAGTGCTCTGCACACAGTAAGTGCTCAATAAATACGATTGAATGAATGAGTGAATGAACTATTAATTTCAATCTGTCATTACATCCTATCTTTTGCCCTCATAATCTGTCCTGCATCCATTCTTCATTGACAGTCCAAATGACCACGGTCCTAATCTAGCTATTCTTCCTATCCTGGCTAGACTACTACTATTAAAGAAGAAGCGTGGCTTAGTGGAAAGAGACCGGGCTTGGGAGTCAGAGGTCATGGGTTCTAATCCTGGCTCTGCCACTTGTCTCCTGTGTGACCTTGGGCAAAGCACTTAACTTCTCTGTGCTTCAGTTACCTCATCTGTAAAATGCGGATTAAGACTGTAAACCCCACGTGGGACAGCCCGATTACCTTGAATCTACCCTAGTGCTTAGACGAGTGTCTGACACGCATTAAGTGATTAACAAATACCATAATTATTACCATTTGACTCTCCTCATTTATCTCCTTGCTTCTACCCTCTTTCCTCTCTAATCTATACCTCATTCTGCTGTGCTGGATTATCTTTCCAAATGATCATTCTGCAAATGTTTCTCTAGTCCAAAAACTGTCAGTGATTACCTTTCATTCATTCATTTAATCGTATTTATTGAGCACTTACTGTGTGCAAAACACTGTACTAAGCGCTTGGAAAATACACAAGTGCTGTGGGGATGGGAAAGGGGTAGGGCAGAGGAGTGAGTGGGGTTGATAGGGAGGGGACGAGGAGCAGAGGAAAAGGGGGCTCAGTCTGGGAAGTCCTCCTGGAGGAGGTGAGCCTTTAGTAACAGATTTGAGGGCAGAGGTGTTCCAGGTCAGAGGTAGGATGTGGGTCAGACGTCGACGATGGGACACACAACAACAAGACACAGTGAGAATATTAGCACCAGAGGAGTGGAGTATATGGGCTGGATGTAAAAGGAGAGAAGGGAGGTGAGGTAAAAAGGGGTAAGATGATGGCGAGCTTTGAAGCCAACAGTGAGGAGCTTTGGTTTCATACGTAGGTTGCTAGGCAACCACTGGAGAGTTTTGAGGGGGGTGACATGCCCAGAGTGTTTCTGTAGAAAAATTATCCGGGCAGCAGAGAGAAATATGGACTGAAGCAGGGAGAGACAGCAGGATGGGAGATCAGAAAGGAAGCTGATGCAGTAATCCAGCCGAGATATGATGAGAGATTGTACCAACAAGGTAGTGGTTTGGATAGAGGAAAGGGAAGATCTTGGCAATGTTTTCAAGGTGAGACCGGCAGGTTTTGGTGACGGATTGGATATGTGGGGTGAATTCATTCATTCATTCATTCAATCGTATTTACTGAGTGCTTACTGTGTGCAGAGCACTGTAGTATGTGCTTGGGAAGTACAAATTGATAACAATGGGAGAGCAGAGTCAAGGATGACACAAGGTTGCACGCCTGTGAGATGGGAAAGATGGTAGTGCCATCCACAGTGACAGGAAAGTCAGGGAGAGGACTGGGCTTAGGAGGGAAGATAAGGAGCTCAGTTTTAGACATGTTGAGTTTTAGGTGGCTGGCAAACATCCAGGTGGAGATCAATCAATCAATCAATCAATCAGTCGTATTTGCTGAGCGCTTACTTTGTGCAGAGCACTGTACTAAGCGCTTGGGAAGTACAAGTCGGCAACACATAGAGACAGTCGCTACCCAACCGCGGGCTCACAGTCTAGAAGGGGGAGACAGAGAACAAAACCAAACATACTAACAAAATAAAATAAATAGAATAGATATGTACAAGTAAGATAAATAAATAAATAAATAAATACATAAATGACATCTCCACATAGATGTCCTGCTAACATTTCAAACTAAGAAACAAGTGGATAGAGCATAGGCCACGGATTCAGAAGGACCTGGGTTCTAATCCCAGCTCCACCACTCGTTTGCTATGTGATCTTTATGAAGCCACTTTCTTTCTATGTGCCTCAGTGATCTCATCTTTAAAATGGGAATTGAGATTGTGAGCCCCATGTGGGACAGGGATGGTGTCAAACTCGATTTGCTTGAATCCAGGCCAGTGCTTCATACAATGCCTGGCACAGAGCAAATGTTTAACAAATATGACAATTATAATTGTCATATTACAATTGTCATAGTACTATTGTCATACTACAGTGCTCTGCACCCAGTAAGCGCTCAGTAAATATGATTGAATGAATTACATTTATTACTCAGCATGACCCAATCCTAACTTCTTTATCCTCCTTCACAAAAGCAGTCCTCCTCCTAACTTTCCTTTCTCTGACATTAACAGCACCATTCTCCCTGTCCCAGAAGCAGACACCCTTAGCATATCTTGGAATCCTCATTATCATTCACATCCAGTCAACTACTAATTCCTATTGGGTCTTATTCCAAGGAGCTCACATATTCAACACATTTACTCTTGAATGAACCATCTAATTGTCTCAAAAATTAACTTCCCTTCTCCTTCTACACCTGGGGCACATGTGCATGAGTGACCTTGTTCAGGAACTCGGTTAGCAGGTCAACTGCTCAATTCCTATCCTTTGTTGTTTGACTGAACTGTGCATTGAATATGGTCAGAACTAAATCTTTCCGACCAAAAATGTTGTTTCTAGAAAATGTTTCCCTGAAGCAGCATGGCTTAGTGGATAGAGCATGGGCCCGGAAGTCAGAAGGACCTGAGTTCTAACACTGGCTTTACTACTTGCCTGCTGTGTGATCTTGGGCAATTCACTTAACTTCTCTCTGCTTGTTACCTCATTCATAAAATTGGGGTTAAGATCGTGAGCCCCGTGTAGGATAGGGACTGTGTCCAACCGGATTAGCTTGTATCTACCCTATGTTTAGCACAGTGTGTGGCACATTGTAAGTGCTTAACAAATATCATTATTAGTATTATTATTACTATCATCATTATTACAACAAATATACTTGAAATCCTATGCTGTGTAGTTTGTAATTATACTCTGGGCTTTAGGGAGAATTAGTCTTCAGACTACTAGAGCCCTGAAAGGTTCTATTTAAGGGTGGTGGATGCATAGTTGAAGGGAGTGGTGACAGTGGAACGAGGCCTGTTTCAAACTTATGGTGGCAACAAAGAAGTGACCAGGTTGATGGGCAGAGGCCAGCACAAGAAACCACCTACCAGATCAGGGGAGAGGATTGAGCATGAGTGCAACACGATAAGATAGGTCACAGTTGGTGCAGAAGTCCAAGAGACACCAGGATGGAACACTGGCAACCAATGGATGTGAAGAAGGGTGTGTGCAGGTGGGTGGATTGTACCTATCGGGATGCATTCTGCAGCAGTTACAGAGAGTTTATTCATCAGACTGCTATTGCTGTTCTGCCTTTCCTTGATATGTGATGGTAATGAAGCTGCTTCGTACAGCCTATGAGTATCTCCTTGAGGCGGCTTTGCGGCATTGATCAACTGAAGCTAACATCTTGTTGCAGCTAGCAGGATCCTGCTAAGATTCTATTATGGGGAAACCTATCCCCGGTGGCCAAGAGCGCCTATAATGTTCTTCCCTCTACCCCTTCCTCCCCCTGCCATAGTAAAAAACAAACACCTGAGCCCCACGGTTGGTACAAAAATAGACTTTATTGCTACTTTCCCCCCTTACCTTGGGTTCACTTTAACAGGAGCTATTCAACCTGGCAACCAACAAGAGAGAGAACTCAATACAGGTTAACAGATTCCCTTATTTATGGCCAAATGGGGTGATCAGGTACCTTCCCCTTCTCTGTGCCTTGTTGCCCTTTGAATTCCTTGAGGGGCCCCTGCTGCATGGTCTCAACCAGTTTTAACTAGAGGTTTATAGTATATTTTGTCTTCCCCACATCCTAACTCAAGTTCTTTTCTTCAGGTGACAGTATCCTTTCCTCCACAGATGGTCATTTGCTCATTTGGCATGCCTGGCTTTTCATCTTATATTTTTTTAATATATCTTTTTTTAAGCATTTACTACATGTCGAGAACTGTTATAAGCACTGGGGTAGATGCTTACTAGGTTGGACACAGTCCTTGTCTCTCATAGGGCTCACACTGTAAATTGGAGGGAGGAGGACATAACCTCTACTTTACATGAGGGAACTGAAGCAGAGAGACGTTAATTGACTTGCCCAAGGTCATGCAGCAGGTACATGGCAGAGTCTGGATTAGAACACATATCCGTGGACTCCCAGGTCTGTGGCCTTTCCACTAGGCCATGCTGTTTCTCCATATCTGCATCCGAGGCATTTCATCTGCCACCCCATCCACCGGGATAACTGGCTTCTGTCCAGCTTGTTCTAATGAATGTTTCACTAAGGGCTCTAGGGTCCTTTATAAATTGGCCACCCACCCCTTTAAGACCTGAGAGTTTGTTTGCCAGGCACCTACGTCTAGTTTCACGGCTCCCTTGCTTTCCTCTGCATGATTTAGGCAGGCTTGCAAACTTTCAATTTCATCTCTACCCATCTCCGTTCTCTTTTCAAACTTACTCCTAACAACCTTCTGCCATGCTTCTAATTCTGTGTTTAAAGCTTCATAATTCCTAATACTCCCTTTACCCATTCGCTGTCCCAGCGAATGACAGTCCACCCATTTTTCTTCATGAGCTTTCTACTCTTCTGAGAGGGTCATCATTTCCATCAAATAATCCAAGTCACTTAGTAAGAGCATGCAATATATTGACAAAAGAAGGTAGGACGGAGCTGGAGTCCAAAGTGCAAGGGGAATCCCTAGAGAGAGAAAGAGGGAGAGAGAGAGAGAGAGAGAGAGAGAGAGAGAGAAAGAGAGAGAGAGAGAGAGAGAGAGAGAGAGAGAGAGAGTGCATTTGGCTGCATAGTCTGAAACACAGAATCACACTTCTGACACCATTTATGTTGTGTCTCAGTAAGGTCTATTAGGGATGGGGGGGTTTGTAATTCAGCTTTACTAACAGAAACTTTACCACGATATTCAGTATTTCTTACTGTGGTAAGAAAGCATTTACTACCATACAGAAAACATTAATAGTAAAGGATCCTGCTTCTCAACCCAAGGACAATGAGATCTCTGACACCATTTAAGCTCTCAACTCAGGGGCTTTGAGAATTTCTCCTACTGCACAATGATTAATCTCTGTCAGTTTTCAGTCCCAGGACAGACTGAGACCAGCATAAGCATCCCTGGTGAAAAGGTATCCTCGTTCCTGGGCCATCTCTGTTTTCCCTTTGGAGGACAGTGAGCAGCAGCAACAGGCATTTTCCCCCTAAACTTTATACTTTGCTTGTTGACTGTTAAATCGAGCTTCCTCTGCATGATGGCCCTAACCTACCAGTTACAGTTCCATAGTATTCTGCCCTTAGAATACATCCTGCCAGGACCCCTACGCATCACAGGAAGTGATGCAAGGAAGGGCATTAAGATTACAATGTTTTTGATGTGAGGTGCAAACTTTACAGTGACCAACTCGTACAAGCCACCTTGGCACCGAAGCTGTCTTTATCAGTCAAAAAATCCAGAGGAGGCTAGAAGCCTCTAGGCCCCGAGGGTTGTACTTCTTCTTTCAAAGGCACAAGAGAAATGGCCAAACCGAATCCACAATTTTGAGGTAAGGTTTAGCCGGGGGATGTGAGGACAGAGCAGGGGGCAGGGGTTAGAAACTCAAAACTACATTTCCCAGGAGGCAGAATTCTGCTTCCTTTTCTTAAAACAGGAACAGGAAAGAAAACACTCCTTCAGAAACTACAATTCATAGAAAGCAGAGGTCTGGACTATTTAGTGCCCCATCAGAGCAGCATCTGGAGGTTTAAAGAGATGAGCTAAAATTTCACTTTCTCTGCGTTATTCTGAGTGGTAGGAATACTGATACAGTCCAAGGTATTGAAACAAAGGGATCTGATTCAAGCACTCAGAGGAAGATTTTTCTGATTTCCCTTTTCAAAACATCCCTGTTCTCTTTGTCTTTTCTGGGAATCTGTAGGTTCTCCCACAAAATGGTCAAAATCAACAGAATGACTGAATTCTTCCTCACAGTGTTTTCTGATATCAGAGAGCTGCAGCTGTTTCATGCCATGCTGTTCCTCCTGCTCCATCTGGCAGCCCTGACAGGGAATCGCCTCACCATTGCCATTGTCACCCTTCACCTGTGCTTTCCACACCCCAACGTACTTCTTCCTGAAGTACTTGTCCTCCCTCAATCTCTGCTACATCTCAGTCAACAGTCCCTAGATTTTTCATCAATTCCTTGAGCAAACACTGCTCTATCTTTATTGGCGCTGTGTAGCTAGGTATTTTTGGTGATTGTGTATGCTTCTTCTGAGATGTGTGTCCTCATGGTGATGTTCTGTGTTGCCATCTGCTGCCCTGCACTCTGAGGTCATAATAAATAGAGGGGCATGAGAGCAGTTGACAGCTACTTCCTCATTCACTGGGATCCTGTTTGGAGCACAGTACTAGGCTGGCACACTACCAATAAGCCTCTGTGACTCTAACAAGGCCCAGAAGTTTATTTGTGACATCTCCACTTTCCTGCAGGTCTCTTGTTCTGAAATACACATTGTCAGTGGCATCAGCGTGGCCATAGGTTTGGGCTGGGGTTTGATTTGCTTTGCCTCTATTATGGTCACAATTTCCAAACACTCCTTCACCTGCAATTATTGAAAGGAGATAATAAATGCTGTTCCTCAGTTGGCTTCTGGGTCCCCTGACACAGACTAAAGAATTAGAAATTTGTGAACAAAAAAAAATACACTTTGGAACTTTAAGCCCTGGTTATTATCAGTTGGATAGATGAGCATATTCAATAATTAAGCCTTGGTATTCTGCAGTAGATTCCTGCACAACCTTGGAGAAAAGTACTAAATTTCCTGACCAACTCTGCAGGTTCCGGGATACAGAACCTACTGCTTTAGTGGATGGACATTCACCTAGTGTAAAGAGCATAGGAGACCTGGATTCAAACCCAGTTCTGCCTCTTACCTATTGTGTGGCCTTGGGCAAGCCATTTAACCTCTTTGGATTGTTCCCTCGTATGTAAAATAGAGATTACACGTCTGTTTTTCCTCCTCTTTAGAATATTAGCTCCCTGAAAGACAGGGAATGTTATTTTATCTAACTGTATTTTATCATCCACAGCGTTTAGCCAGGCTTTGTCAATCAGTAAGCACTTACCACATACTTTCAGTGCCTCAGTTTCCTCAACTATAAAATGGGGAGCCAATACCTGAGAATAAATGATAATAAAGAATGATGGCATTTTTTAAGAGCTTACTATGTGCCAAGCATTGTTCTAAGCACTGGGGGGGATACAAGTTAATCAGATTGTCCCACCTGGGGCTCACAGTCTTAATCCCCATTTTACAGATGAGGTAACTGAGGCACAGAGAAGTTAAGTGAATTGCCAAAGTCACACAGCTGACAAGTGGTTGAGCCAGGATTAGAACCCATGACCTGTGACTCCCAACCCCATCTCTTTCCAATGAGCCAGGTTCTGAGAATCTCCTATTTGACTGTGATCCTCTTGTGGGATGGATTATGTTCCATCTGATTAACTTGCACCTACCTGAATGCTTAAAACACTGCTTGACACATAGTAAATGCTTTATAAATACCTTTAACCAAAATAAAAGGAAAATAAATTTTAAAATTAAAATAATAAAAATGAATAGCAATAATAAAAATAATAGAACAAAAATAATAAAAAATAAAATCTATAGTATTGAGACACTTTCATGGGAAAACAAGTCACATTAATCCGCAACATTGCCAAGATCTGCCCTTTCCTCTCCATCCAAACTGCTACCCTGCTCATTCAAGCTCTCATCCTATCCCGTCTGGACTACTGCACTAGCCTTCTCTCTGATCTCCCATCCTCGTGTCTCTCTCCACTTCAATCCATACTTCATGCTGCTGCCCGGATTATCTTTGTCCAGAAACGCTCTGGACATATTACTCCCCTCCTCAAAAACCTCCAATGGCTACCGATCAATCTGCGCATCAGGCAGAAACTCCTCACCCTGGGCTTCAAGGCTGTCCATCACCTCGCCCCCTCCTACCTCACCTCCCTTCTCTCCTTCTACTGCCCAGCCCGCACCCTCCGCTCCTCCACCACTAATCTCCTCACTGTACCTCGCTCTCGCCTGTCCCGCCATCGACCCCCGGCCCACGTCATCCCCCGGGCCTGGAATGCCCTCCCTCTGCCCATCCGCCAAGCTAGCTCTCTTCCTCCCTTCAAGGCCCTGCTGAGAGCTCACCTCCTCCAGGAGGCCTTCCCAGACTGAGCCCCTTCTTTCCTCTCCCCCTCGTCCCCCTCTCCATCCCCCCGTCTTACCTCCTTCCCTTCCCCACAGCACCTGTATATATGTATATATGGTTGTACATATTTATTACTCTATTTATTTATTTATTTATTTATTTTACTTGTACATTTCTATCCTACTTATTTTATTTTGTTGGTATGTTTGGTTCTGTTCTCTGTCTCCCCCTTTTAGACTGTGAGCCCACTGTTGGGTAGGGACTGTCTCTATGTGATGCCAATTTGTACTTCCCAAGCGCTTAGTACAGTGCTCTGCACATAGTAAGCGCTCAATAAATACGATTGATTGATTGATTGATTGATTTGGAAACTTTCCAAGGTGAATATTTACAGCAGGTAAGCTTTACTCTACCTAGAACCAATCTTTCTCTCTCTTTCTCTGTCTCTCTCTCACCATCTGTTGAAAGGTGGGAAGGAAATTAATAGATTACCCGTACCAACAGTAAATGCTCAAGTCAAAGTGAAGGAAAGAATTTTAAGAAGTAAAACTTTGAAAGAAACATGTAAAAACTGAAAGAAAGCATGAAGTTGAATATTGGTGATTTCAGGCACATTCATTCAGAGGAATTTTAGAAAACCCAATTTCATTCATTCATTCATTCAATCGTATTTATTGAGCACTTACTGTGTGCAGAGCACTGTACTAAGCGCTTGGGAAGTACAAGTTGCCAACATATGGAGAGGGTTCCTACCCAACAGTGGGCTCACAGTCTAGAAGAAAACCCAATTTAATTCAAAAGAAATATTTTATAGAGGAACAATAAAACAAGACTGAATTTGTGCAAATTTAGGTGGGAAAATTTTAAAAAGACCAGTTTTCTCTCTTCTTTCCCTAAAACTATCTCCCTGGGACTCTTCTCCTACCTATTTATGTACTTTCTGGATGATGGTCTGTGTGCCGGTCCTCCTTTCTTTCTCTAACCCTCTGGCCCCTCAGAGTAGTTCACCTCAATTTCCCTTCTCGTTCTCTGTTTTCTCCACTCTATGATTCTTTATTTCCCTGCTCCTTAAGTCCCTTGTTCCTCTGTGTCCTCTCCATCTTTAAAGGAGCTGCATGGCATAGTGGGTAGAGCCCAGGCCTCGGAGTCAGAAGGTCATGGGTTCTAATCCCCAGCTCTGCACTTGTCTACTGTGTGACCTTGGGCAATTCATTTTATTCCTCTGTGCCTCAGTAACCTCAACTGTAAAATGGGGATTGAGACGGTGATCTCCACACGGGTCAGGGACTGTGGCCAACCCGATTTGCTTGTATCCACCCTAGCGCTTAGTACCGTGCCTGACACATAGTAAGCACTTAACAAATACCATAATTTTGACTGAGACTGTGAGCCCCATGTGGGACAGGGATTGTGTCCCCGCTGATTCATTTGTATCCACCCCAGTGCTTAGTACACTGCCTAGCACACAGTAAGCACTTAACAAATAACATAATAATAATTATTATTTTTATTATGTTCTTTTCGTTGCAGCCTCTCCCCACTTTAGTTCCCTCTCCTCCTCTGCCTTTTCTCCATCCTTCCTCTAAGATGTGCCATGCCAGTTCATTATCAGTGTCCATAGTGGCAGACTCTTCCCTAGTGCTGTATTTTTACAAGAGGCCTGACATAGCTTCTCTGAGGGGGAAATGCAAATTTTAAAGAGGGCAGGCACCCAGATATGTTCCACGTCCTCCCTCTTCCCGCACTCCATCCTACATCATATCCAACAGCCCACTACTCTCCCTCCCTTCAAAACATTCCTAAAATCACTCCTCTTCCAAGAGGCCTTCCCTGACTAAGTCCTCATTTCCCCATCCACTCTCCCTTCTTCATCACCTATGTACTTACCTAGGTACTTTTTAAGCACATCAACACCATAGCACCCATGTGCTATGTGCTACATAGCCTTATTCTCTTCTGTTTCCGTTAGCTGAAATTTATGGTAATGTCTGTCTCCTCCTGTAGACAATGAGCTTTCATGGGTGGGGATCAATCAATCAATCGTATTTATTGAGCGCTTACTGTGTGCAGAGTACTGTACTAAGCGCTTGGGAAATACAAGTTGAGGATCATGTCCACCAGCTCTATTCTTTATTATTCTAAACTTTTCCAAGTACCTAGTACACTGCTCTGCACACAGTAAGCACTAAATTAATACCATTGATTGACTGATTAATAAAGAGACTATTCCCTTTCTTCAGGCTCAGTTTCAGCATTGCTAGTGAAGAAGGAGAGGGGAGTCGGGAAGAAGCAGGCTGGATCATGGTCCTACCCAGATTCATCGAGGAAATTTGTGGGCAAGCACAAGAAAACTCCAAGGCACCCCCTGAGTGGGACCAAGCTCTAGCCACCTCCATATTGCCCATCTACTGAAACCCGATTTTCTTGGAGGTAGAAATGCTTGGGTCCTGACACTGTGCCTCCCCCACAACCTCTTCCTACCTCCCCCTCACCTCTCCTCTTAACTCCCAGAAAAGAAGAAAACTATGGGATTTTTCGGGGATTAATGAGGAAGCAAGAGAAAAGTTTCCAAGAAGGTGCTCCTAGACCCAATCTTGGGTGGAAATGATTTTCTGCTTTCCCTCCCTCTTCTATAATATTAAAAATAACAATTGTGATATTTGTTAACTGCTGCTGAACACTGTACTAGGTTCTGGGATACATAAAAGATAACCAGGTTCCCCCTGGAGCTCACAGTCTAAGTAGAAGCGGGAACAGTTTTGAACTTCCATTTTACAGTTGAGGAAACTGAAGACAGAGAAGTTATATGACTTGCCTAAGGTCACACAGCAGATAATCCTGGTGGAACCAGGAATGGAAACCAGTTCCTCTGACTCCTAGGCCCAAGCTCTTTCCACTAGACCACACTGCTTCTCCCTACAACCCGCTTCTTACAACAACAATGCCCTCACTATTCTTCATTCTGAGGTAGGTATAAATTAATTAGGGTGGACATGGTCCCTGTCCAGCTTTGGGCTGACAATCTAAGTAGGACTGAATCTCCATTTTAAGGTTAATGAAACTGAGGCAGAGAAAATTTAACTGACATACAACACGTGAGTGGCAGATCTTGGATTAGATTTGACTCTGAAGTCTGTGCTCTTTCGACTAGGCAACACTGCTTCACATCAAAAGGTAATGAAACGCCTTCATGTTTGTAAGTGGAGAAAAATGCCTCTGTCCCTTCCCATCCTTAGCTCCAGTGATTACATCAAGACTCACCCCCACCACATCCTCTCCAATGCTTCTCACAGTTTCAAAAATCATTTTTTAACCAGAGTTTTCACATTTACTAAAGAAAGACCATGAAACTGGTAATCTCAAGACCAGGGAAACTAAATGACTGCTGACATGAAAGCAAGATATGGTAGGAATTGAGTGTCCACTGAACACTCCCGTCCCCACTGTCCACACTGCTCCACCCAGTGATCAGAACTAGAGAGGATTGTGTCACTGACAAGAGGTGCTCAACGGGCAGATTTTCCCTCCAATCAGATCCAGTCGCGGGAGGGAGAGGGGAACTGGAGAAAAGGACAGGAATGTGCAATGAACAGTTCCTTTCACCCTTAATTTAGGAAGGGGAGGACAAAGCCAGGAGAGTCACCCCATGGTGCCCCTCCCTGAAGGAAGTGTAAATATTTAGTTGAGTCAATCAGAGACAAATACTGGGGAGACAGGCAAGCCAGGTATTTGGAGAAGACCCCTGGCCATCCTGGAGGTGAAAGGTTGCAAGCCATGTGCCTGGTGAAGCAAGTCGTAGAGAAAACTAGTGCTGGGACCCTGAACAGACACAGAACACAGGGTAGGATTGGAAACTATCACGGGTAAGGGTTAGGATTCCATGGAGATTTGGGATCTAGTGGCTAGGACTCCAGTAGAGTGAGGTTCCTGCCCCAGAAGGGAAGAAAGGACACTGAAAGGGCACATCTGAAGGAATTGGACAAGGTGAGAATGGAACCTGGGACGCCCCAGGAGAGGGAGTGGAAGAACCAGAGGAACGAGACCCCTGGGATGCCCAAGACATGTACAGAGGGTCCTGTGGGGAGAAGCCCTTAGAATTGTGCTTGAGACACAATAAGAAATTAGTAATTGGTAAGTAATTAACAAATACCATAAAAAGTACTAGATCCAGAGAAAGGTTGTTTGAACTGTATTTGTTCTCATTGGCACCAGAATCAAGAACTATTAAACAATCGTAAGAGCTCAGATCTTGGTTCCTGTCAGTTGTAAGGGTTGGAGGAAAAGCTCCAGCTGCCAGGGAGACACGTGGACCTGGGGAGGTTTGGGAGAGGGGGATAGAACTTTTTCCATGAGCTTTCTGGGCCCAGTCCAGGACAGAAGTGGTAGACGGATCCCTGATCACTTCTTAGTCTTCAGGGAGATGCCAGAGCTTCAGTTGAGGGGTGGTAGAAGTGATAGGAGTCCAGGGACTTGGGGGTACACCGAGCAGAATTTCATCGAACCAGCTTTTTCAAGAATGAAAGAACTGTAAATTCTTTAGGAACCAGAGGAAGCTACCTAGGATCTGGGCACTCTCAAAATGACTCAGGGACTAGTCCAGCTGGGATTTAAGGCTGAGAATGACTGATAAAGTCATAGAGATATGATTGTAAACGAAATTTTTAATTGGAGGAATCAAAACTACAAAGATTTACAGGAAGGCTTGAAGGAATCAAAGATTAGAAAGCTGCAACCAAATGTGTACCTTCAGAGAGTGAGCTCATTGTAGACAGATAATTTAACTGTTTATGACTATATTGTACTCTCCCAAACACTTAGTACAGTGCTTTGAACACAGCAAGTGCTCAATAAGCATGACTGAATGAATGAATTAGAGAGATCAGATGACATCTGGAGGGTATGGTAGGATCAATAGAAGACTTAGGGAAATTTGGGAGACTTAAATTTGTTAGCAGATGGAGAACAAACAGTCAGAGGAGAGAAGAGCAGCATGTCCTAGTGGTCTAATACAGCATGAGCTTGGGGGTCAGAGGGCCTTGCATTCCCCCTAAAGTCCCTGCTGTATAAATCAACCAATCAGTAATATTTATTGAGTGTTTACTATATGAAGAGCACTGTACTAAGCGCTTGGAAGAGTACAACATGTTCCGTGCCCATAATGAGCTTACAGTCTAGAACAGGGAGACGGATGTTAATATGAATAAATAAGTGCTTTATAATATATAATTTAAAGACATTTACATAAGATCTGTGTAGTTGGGGGTGGGGTGAATATCAAATGTCCAAAGGTCACAGTGTCAAAGTGCATAGATGATGCAGAAGAGAGAGTGAGCTGGGGAAAGCGAGAGTGAGCTGGCTTAATTAGTAAAAGCCTCTAGGAGAAAATATGACCTTAATAATGCTTTTAAGGTGGAGAGAGTGGTGGTCTAGCAGATAGGGAGGTGGATAGAGTTCCAGATTAAGGGAAAGATGTAGGAAAGGGGTCTGCAGTGAGATAGATGAGATTGGGGCACAATGACTAAACTGCCTCTAAAGGAGCAGAGTGTGTAGTCTGGGCTTTAGTAGGAAATTAGTGATTTGAGGTACGATGGGGAAAGGTGTTTGAATGTTTTAAAGCAAAAAAAAAAAGAAGTTTCTATTTGATGTGGCGGTGGATGGGAAGCCATTGGAGGTTCTTGAGAAGTGGGGCAACCTGACCTGAATGTTTTTTAGAAAAATGATCTGGGCAGAAGAGTGAAGTAGGGACTGGAGTGGGGAGGACTGGAGTATAATAGGAGGCCGGAATGCCAGGGCCAGGGAGGCAGATGCAGTAGTCAAGGTGGGAAAGGGTAAGGGCTTGGATCTGCATAGTTGTGATTTGGTTAGAGAGGAAAGTGTTTATTTTAGCAACATTGTGAAGGTAGAATCGGCAGGATTTGGTGACATTGAATATGTGGGTAGAATGAGGGAGATGAGTCGACGAAAACACCAAGGTTACAGGTTTATGAGATGTGTAAGCTTAGGAAAGGCACTTAACTTCTCTGTGCCTTGGTTTCCTAACCTGCAAAATGGAGATTCAATACCGTTCTTCCTTCTACATAGATTGTGAGTTACATGTGGGATCTATTGATTTTGTGTCTACCCCCAGGGCTTAGTACAGCACTTAATACATAGTAATCTCTTAAACAAATACCAAAATTATTTTTGTTGTTATCATTACCAATAATAATAATAACAATAATAAAATGAAATCATAAAGAAACATATAGAGGGAAGGAGAAAATTATTTTTATTTTATTTTATTTATTTTAGTTGTATTTTGTGTGAGTGGAAGAAATTCAAGGCAATCAATCACATTTATTAAGCACTAAGTGTGTTCAGAGCATTGCACTAAGTGCGTGGGTTACAATATAATAGATTTGGTAGACATGTTCCCTGACCACACGAAGCTTGCAGTCTAGAGGGAGGAATCAGATTTTACAATGTTTTATGGCATGAAATAAAATAAAATGAAAGAAGGTATAGCTAGAGGAATCATTTTCAAGAAGAAGTGGGAAACCCCAGCCCATCCTGTCTTCTACCACCCTGTCAAGAATGAGAACAACTCCTCCAGCATGAGGCATCATATAACCTCAGGAAGGCTGATGGCCACAATAGTCATTGCTCTGGACTTTGAATTGCTAGAATAAGTTCTGCTCCTCTAGCCACAGCTCCCTACTGACTTCTATTTTTATTTTGGGAATTGTGTATTTAATAATGATGGCATTTATTAAGCTCTTACTATGTGCAAAGCACTGTTCTAAGCGCTGGGGAGGTTACAAGGTGATCAGGTTGTCCCATGAGGGACTCACAGTCTTAATCCCCATTTTACAGATGAGGTAACTGAGGCACAGAGAAGTGAAGTGACTTGCCCAAAGTCACACAGCTGACAATTGGCAGAGCCAGGATTTTAACCCATGACCTCTGACTCCAAAGCCCGTGCTCTTTCCACTGAGCCTTGCTGCTTCTCTTGTGTATTTGTGCTTATCACTTACATTATATGGATTTTTTGGTGTTTCATCACTCCTAATGTGTCTGTCTGCAGTCCTCCCCACTCACCACCCTAGATTCATAGATTTTGAGCCCCTCAAAGAGTCACTGTCAAATTTCCACTTGTGTATTCTTTCCAATTACAACTGTTAAGTAGTAATATTGTTAAGTAAGGACTGGAGTGGGGAAAGACAGGAGGTTGAGAGGTCAGCAAGGAGCCTGATGCAGTAAACCAGCCAGGGTAGTTTGAATGATTACATTAATGTAGTAGTAGTTTGAATGGAGAGGAAAGAGTGGGTTTTCGCTATATTGGGAAGGTGGGACGGACAGGATTTCGTGATGGATTGAATATGTCTCCTTGTCTTCCCTCCCAAACCCTGCCCTCTCCCTGACTTTCCCATCTCTGTTGACGGCACTACCGTTCTTCCCGTCTCACAAGCCCGCAACCTTGGTGTCATCCTCGACTCCGCTCTCTCATTCACCCCTCACATCCAAGCCGTCACCGAAACCCTCCGGTCTCAGCTCCACAACATTGCCAAGATCCGCCCTTTCCTCTCCATACAAACCGCTCGTTCAAGCTCTCATCCTATCCCATCTGGACTACTGCATCAGCCCTCTCTCTGATCTCCCATCCTCGTGTCTCTCCCCACTTCAATCTATACTTCATACTGCTGCCCGGATTGTCTTTGTCCAGAAAGGCTCTGAGCATGTTACTCCCCGCCTCAAAAATTTCCAGTGGCTACCAATCAATCTGCGCATCAGGCAGAAACTCCTCTCCCTCAGCTTCAAGGCTCTCCATCACCTCACCCCCTCCTACCTCACATCCCTTCTCTCCTTCTACAGCCCAGCTCGCATCCTCCACTTCTCTGCCACTAATCTCCTCACCGTGCCTCGTTCTCGCCTGTCCCGCCGTCGACCCCCAGCCCACGTCATCCCCCAGGCCTGGAATGCTCTCCCTCCGCACATCTGCCAAGCTAGCTCTCTTCCTCCCTTCAAGGCCCTACTGAGAGCTCACCTCCTCCAGGAGGCCTTCCCAGACTGAGCCCCCTCCTTCCTCTCCCCCTCGTCCCCCTCTCCATGCCCCCCGTCTTACCTCCTTCCCTTCCCCACAGCACCTGTATATATGTTTGTACATATTTATTACTCCATTTATTTATTTATTTTACTTGTACATATGTATTCCATTTATTTTATTTTGTTAATATGTTTAGTTTTGTTCTCTGTCTCCCCCTTCTAGACTGTGAGCCCACTGTTGGGTAGGGACTGTCTCTACATGTTGCCAACTTGTACTTCCCAAGCGCTTAGTACAGTTCTCTGCACACAGTAAGCGCTCAATAAATACGATTGATTGATTGATTGATATGTGGGTTGAATACGAGAGAGGACTCAAGGATAATGTCAAGGTTACAGACTTGTGAGACAGGAAGGATGGTTGTACCATGTACAGAGATGAGAAAGTCAGTGGGAGGACAATGTTTGGGTGGGAAGCTAAGGAGTTCTATTTTGGACATGTCACATTTGAGGTACCGGGAGAACATTCCAGTAAAGATGTCTTGAAGGCAGGAGGAAATGCAAGACTGGAGAGAGGTAGAGATTAGGGGAGGGAATGCAGATTTGGGTATTATCCACATAGAAATGGTAGTCCATTCATTCAATTGAATTTATTGAGCACTTACTGTGTGCAGAGCACTGTACTAAGCACTTGGGAAGTACAAATCGGCAACATATAGAGACTGTCCCTACCCAACAACGGGATCACAGTCTAGAAGGGGGAGACAGACAACAAAACAAAAGAAGTAGACAGGTGTCAATACAATCAGAATAAATAGAATTACAGATATGCACATCATTAATAAAATGAGTATAGTAAATATGTACAAATAAAATAGAGTAATAAATATGTACAAATATATACAGGTGCTGTGGAGAGGGGAAGGGGTAGAGCAGAGGGGGCGATAGGGAGGAGAGGAGGAGGAGAGGAAAAAGGGGGGGCTCAGTCTGGGAAGGCCTTCTGGAGGAGGTGAGTTCTCAGTAGGTCTTTGAAGGGAGGAAGACAGCTAGTTTCGTGGATGTGTGGAGGGAGGGCATTCCAGGCCAGAGGAAGGATGTGGGCCATGGGTCGATGGCGAGACAGGCAAGAATGAGACACTGTGAGGAGGTTAGCAGCAGAGGAGTGGAGTGGGAATGCTGGGCTATAGAAGGAGAGAAGGGAGGTGAGGTAAGAGGGGGCGAGGTGATGGAGAGTCTTGAAGCCATGGGAGTGAATGAGTTCTCCACGGGAATGAGTGTAGATGGAGAATAGAAGGGGACCCAAACTGAATCTTGAGGGACCCCCACAGTTAAGGGGTGGGAGGCAGAAGAGGAGCCCGTGACGGTGACTGAGAATGAATGAACAGAGAGATAAGAGGAGAATCAGTACAGGACAGAGTCAGTGAAGCCAAGGTTGCATAACCCTTCCAGAAAAAGGAGGCGGTCCACATTACCAAAGGCAGCTGAGAGGTCGAGGAGGATTAGGATAGGGTAGAGGCCATTGGATTTGGCAAAAAGGAGATCATTGGTGTCCTTTGAGAGGGAGGTTTCTGTGGCATGAAGAGGACAGAAGCCAGATTGGAAGGGGTCAAAGTCAAAGAATGGGAGGAGAGGAATTTGAAACAGCGGGTGAAGATGAATGGTAGAAGAGAAATGGGACGATAACTAGAGGGTGCCATGAGATCAAGGGAGGGTCTTTATAAGATAGTGGAGGCATGGGCATGTTTGAAAACAGTGAGGAAGGAGCCATTGGAGAGCAAACAGTTGAAGATGGCTGTTAGGGAGGGAAGAAGGGAGGGGGCGAGAGTTTTGTTAAGGTGTGAAGTCATAGAGTCCAATGTGCATATGGAGGGGATGGGCTTTGAGAGGAGGCAGGATACCCCCCTAGAGGAGGGGAGAAGCCCCAGAGAAACTTCAGGGAAAGAAGGGAGAGTTGAAACAGAAGCTGAGAGGTTGGGGCAAGGAGGGGCAGGTGTGATTTTAGGGAGCTCATACCTGATGGTATCAATTTTCTTAATAAAGTAGTTGACCAGGTCACTGGGGGCAAGGGATGGGAGAACCGGGGGGGCATGGGCCTGAGGAGGGAGTTAAATGTCTGGTACAACTGGTGAAGATGATAGGCATGGATGTCAATAAGGGTAGAGAAATAGTTTTGCTGGCAGAGGCGAGGGCAGAGTTAAAGCATGCAAGGATAAATTTAAAGTGGACAGAATCGGCCTGATATTTAGATTTATGCAAGCAGTACTCCGTGGCTCAAGGGCAAAAGCAACGGAGGAAAACTGTGCAGGGGATCCAGGGTTGTGGGTTAGTGGTAAGAGATTGATGAAGAGATAGGAGAGCAAGTGAGTTTAGTTCAATACAGAGGTGGTTTTGAGACCATTTATTTAGTCACTAAGGGTGAGTATTTGGGGTATGGAGGCTAAGTGAGGCATAATGAATTGAGAAAACTGGCGGGGGTCCACAAATTGGAAGTATCTGTGGAGGAATAGTACAGATTTGAAGGGAAGAGATGTGTGGGAGAGGAGGCAAGTGAGGAAGTTGTGGTCAGATAGAGAGATTTCAGAGTTGGTGAGGTTTGAGATTGTGTAGTGGTTAGAGATGATGAGGTTGATTGTGTGTTCAAGTTGATAAGTGGGCGACGTAGGCTGGAGTAGGAGATCAACGGAGTTGAGGAGTAATAGAAGGCAGGAAGCAGAAGGGTCATCAGGAACATCTACATGTATATTGAATTTCCCAAGGATCAAAATGGGCATGGAGAAAGAGAGAAGGAATGTAAGAAAGGGATCAAAATGGTTAAAGAATATGGAGGTGGGACTTGGTGGGCGGTAGGTGACAGCTACTAGAATCTGGAGTGGGTGGTAGAGGCAAATGATATGGGCTTCAAAGGATGGGGGAGGTGGAATGATGCGAAATGGCATTGGGGTACACGAAGGAAGTCAAGACCTCCTCCTTTCCCTGTGATTCTAGGGGAGTGGGAGAATATAAGTCCCCTTCTGGATAGAGCAGAAGGGGAGACCATTTCGTCAGGGAAGAGCCAGATTTTATTGATGTTAAGAAGGAATAGTGACCAGGACAAGAACAGGTCAGTAATGAAGGGACGCTTCCCCATGATGGAGTAGGGGTTCAACAGACCACATTTGGCAGCAGCTGTGGAGGGGGTAGTTGGGGAGAGGACAGCTTGAAGGCTGGGGATGGTGTGGATGGGAGTGAGTTTACGGGGGACAGAGCAGGAGGAGGAGGAGGAGATGTGGCGCTGGGACAGGAGGACAGGGATGGGGCTGGGGGTAAGGAGTGGAGGCGGCCCAAGGGGAGGGGAGGAGTTCGGTGTTAGAGGAGAAATGGTGAGAGGAGAGGAATAGGATGGGCTGATAGGAGTTGGGGCGATTGAAGGGTCATGGTAAGGTCGGTGAGGTAAATGACATCAATTACAACTTAATGAACGACAGCAATAACAACTTAATCTGCTGATACCCAGAGGAGATGTTTGAATTGTTTTCAATTCTTTCAATTTCTTTTAGACTGTGAGCCCACTGTTGGGTAGGGACTGTCTCTATATGTTGCCAACTTGTACTTCCCCAGCGCTTAGTACAGTGCTCTGCACACAGTAAGCGCTCAATAAATGCGATTGATGATGAATTGTTACTGGTTGGAGAAGGTGGGTGGGCAACAGTAGCACAGTGGTTGGGGATGAGATGTTGTTAGGCTTTGCCAGTCATTAGAGAAGGCACCATGCTGCCATGTAGAAACCTGCAAGTAGTTGGTTTCTCAACAGGGACGCTGAGCCTTGCTGAGATCCAAGAAAGTTGTCTGAGCCTCAAGATGCCCACTGTTTATGGTGGCCCACCTAAGAAAGAGTGGGAGGAGAGCAGAGGACATGGATTTCTGCCACACTATTCTCCATTTGGAGTTCATTGTCAGGAATTTCTTTCTGGTACCCCATCCCCTCGTGAAAATCCTAAAGATGAGATTGCACCCTTGGAGGAAATGCCCAAAAACCGCTTTAAAATTTCATTTAATCAGTGAAACAGCACCTACTGTAGGTGGAGAAGTGAGATAATCAAGCAAGCAGTCATTGGTATTTTTGAGTGCTTACTATATGCAGAGCAATGTACTAAGTGCTTGGATGAGTACAATCCAACAGAATAAGCTAAGCACTTGGAAGAGTTCAATACAGTAAAAGAAAGAGTCCTGGATCTCAAGGACCTTAGAGACTAATGGGAGAGATGCACAGAAATAAATTATTTCTACTTAGGAGAAGAAAGAAGGCACAAGGGGATGGAAAGCTGGAAGGCAAATAATTGAGTGAACGAATACAAAGAGTAAGTAACTTGATACACATACAGTAGTGCTAAGGGTGGTTTGGTTTTCAGAAGTGCTAAGGTGAAGAACTTCGACTCCGTATTTATACTCATTCCTCCCTAACTACAATCCAATCTGCACACTTTGCTCCTCTAATACCAACCTACTCATAATGTTTTGCTCTCTTCTCTTTCGCCACTGGCCCCTTCCTCACACCCTCCCTGGAACTCCCTCTGCCTTCCTACATGACAGATCACTGATCTCCCCATCTTCATAGCCCTTCTAAAATTTCATCTCATTTAGGAAGTTTTCCCTAACTTATCTCTGACCTCTCCATCCATTTTTTCTTCCTTGTGTCACCTACACAATTGAATCCAACTCGACTATTCTTAGGCACTTTTTCCATGTAAATACAGCACTGTGCCTTTTCTGGAAGGATCAAGACAAAGCCTCATTTACACTTACTCAACCCTGCCAACCATGTCCCTATTGTGGTGGAGTATAATGAGTGATTAGACAGGTGGGAGAGCAGCATGTTGTGGAATGCATATGATGGTTTTTTAGATGATCTGGGTCATTTATAAGCTGAAGTGACTGCAGCATAGTACCATAATGCAGACTGACTGTAAGACTTAATGGCAATCCAAACACAGTCCTGACAGTAAGGGTCAGTAGCAGTTGAAGAACTAGTCCAGGAAACACTAGAATCAGTCGAAATGTTGGGACTCAGTCTGTCAAACTCAAAGCCGCTCAATAAATATGATTGACTGATTGATTGTTCCTGAAAATTATCCCTGATGGTTCTTTGTGTTCATTCCATTTGTCCAGATGCCTGGGAATGGTATGCCACATGCACTGCCAATCTATATTCAAAATTCTGCTTAACATTTACACAATTTCCCAAGTGAAAGCAGGCTCAGGTCAGAATTAATCACCCACAGGATCTTCCACTGGTAAAATATTTCCTTCACCAAAATCTCAGCCATGTTAGGGGTCATCTTCTCACAGCATTAGGAAGGCCTTCATCCTTCAGGTATAATGCAACTACCATGACCAGCTTGAAATGCTTCACAACCTGTGTCTGGGGCAGGGGTTCCATATGGTCAATTTAAATCCAATCCCAGGGCCTAAGGATTCCCTCCTGCCACCCAGCCCTTTTGCTGAATCACAGCGAGGATCATGATAGGCACTTCCAAACACCAGCTAACCTACTGCTTAGCCTCCTTCATTTCTGGCCACCGTGCCATGCCACCTCCCCCAGTCATGCGATTGTATCTTCCGTGGTGGGGTGGTCTTCAGTTTCACTTCTATGTAGCCAATGAACTAGGGAAAACGTCCCCTCCAATAGCACATAAGGGGCCCCAGTGGATCCTATCGAGATCCCACCCTTGTACATACCTCCCTTGGGGGAATCCTCCTCTAGTGCCCAGTTCTGCTGGGCAAGGACAATGGGGAGATCTGTTTCTGCCAGACATTCTCTGAAGCCCACACCTCGTTCTTTGGATATCAGTCCTGCTTCCAAGCTGCCCTTGGCCCAGGCTTTTATGTCCTCCCAACTGACTGGTAACACGCCATGCTTCCATGTCATTATGGAATCAACAGCTAATAATGATAATAATGATGATATTAATAATTTTGGTATTTGGTGAGCACATACATGTGCCACAGGAACTGTACTAAGTTCTGGGGTAAATACAAGCAGATTGGGTTGGACACAGCCCCTGTCTCATATGGAGCTCACAATCTCAACCCCCATTTTACAGAAGAGGTAATTGAGGGCCAGGGAAGTAAAATGATTACCCCAAGGTCACACAGCCAACAAGTGGCAGAGCTGGGAATATGACCCACGACCTTCTAATTCCCAGGGGCCTGTGCTGTACTCACTATGCAGCAGGCAGTCTCAATCTCTCCCCTTGCCCAATCAGTGGAACCCCACCCCCTCAAGGTAAGGTTCATCCAATCAATTAGTGTTTGCTACATGGTTGGGGTGCTCAATACTTATGTGTTGGATTGGCTAGCCAGGTCTCCTCACAAATCAGCCCATTCCCCAGAGCAAAAGACATTTTACAAAGGGGTTAGAGGTTGAGGAGAAGCAGCGTGGCTCAATGGAAAGGGCACGGGCTTGGGAGTCAGAGGGCATGGGTTCAAATCCAGACTCCACCAATTGTCAGCTGTGTGACTTTGGTCAAGTCACTTAATTTCTCTTTGCCTCAGTTACCTCATCTGTAAAATGGGGATTAAGACTTTGAGCTCCCCGTGGGGCAACCTGATCACCTTGTAACTTCTCCAGGGCTTAGAACACTGCTTTACACATAGTAAGCGCTTAACAAATGCCATTATTATTATTATCATTACCACACCTGAAGCCCCTTTCCAAAGACCATGTCCCACTGACCCAAATTTTGCATTCTGTCCAGTTAGAAAATCATAGGCAGACCCAGGATCAATCAATAACTCCTCATCCTGGCTCTTAGCTACTGCACTCCAAGCTACCCAGGGTCTGCTGCTGTGGTTCAGCTTCATGAGGGTGCTGGGCCAAATGTCCTCATTCATAAAACAGGCTGGGTTGAGTGCACTGTTGCTGTCCTTCCTCTTGCTTTTCCATGAGGACCCTCACCCCTCTCATTTGCCTGGCACCACACCTAAAACATGTGATCCTCTCACATGAGGATCCTCTCCTCAGAGTGCCCCCATAGACGCCCGGGACTCCGTTACCCAGAGGCCCGCCCGCCATCACACCGCGTGGCCCCCGCTGCTCCTGGAAGGGTCCTCTCCTCAGAGCGCCAGAGAGGACCGCCATAGACGCGCGGGACTCCGTTCCCGAGAGGCCCGCCCACCATCACACCATGTGGGCCCCGCTGTTCCCGGAAGGATCCTCTCCTCAGAACGCCGCCACAGACGCCCGGGACTCCGTTCCCGAGAGGCCCGCCCGCCATCACACCGCGCGGCCTTGCGGCTCCAGGAAGGATCCTCTCTTCAGAGAGCGCCGCCATAGACGCCCGGGACTCCGTTCTTGAGAGGCCCGCCCGCCATCACACCGCATGGACACCGCTGCTCCAGGAATGATCCTCTTCTCAGAGCGCCCCCATAGACGTCCGGGACTCCGTTCCCGAGAGGCCCGCCCGCCATCACACCGCGTGTCCCCCGCTGCTTCCGGAAGGCTTCTCTCCTCTGAGAGCCACCATAGACGCCCCCTGCTTCCATTCCACCCCCCAACTTAAGCGACCATCCTTATAGTGCCCCCCAACCCCCCTTCCCGGTCCGGTCCTGACTGACTCCCCACCTCCACCCCGGGAAAAAGGCCCTTGTTATCACCAAGTTACATTAACGACAACCTCATTCCCACCTACTCAGCCTTCCTGTCCCGCCATCGACCCCCGTCCCACGTCCTCCCACGGGCCTGGAATGCCCTCCCTCTGCCCATCCGCCAAGCTAGCTCTCTTCCTCCCTTCAAGGCCCTACTGAGAGCTCATCTCCTCCAGGAGACCTTCCCAGACTGAGCCCCTTCCTTCCTCTCCCCCTCGTCCCCCTCTCCATCCCCCGCATCTTACCTCCTTCCCTTCCCCACAGCACCTGTATATATGTATATATGTTTGTACATATTTATTACTCTATTTATTCATTTATTTTATTTGTACCTATCTATTCTATTTATTTTATTTTGTTAGCATGTTTGGTTTTGTTCTCTGTCTCCCCCTTCTAGACTGTGAGCCCACTGTTGGGTAGGGACTTTCTCTATATGTTGCCAGCTTGTACTTCCTAAGCGCTTAGTGCAGTGCTCTGCACACAGTAAGCACTCAATACATGCGATTGATTGATTGATTGATTGATGTGTCATTCCTGGTGAAATCATGTGTTCTGTATGCCTCTAGGGTACAGACACAATTTCCAGGTCTCATACTGATAGCGGCCCCCATTCTCTTTGTTGTGGTTCCCAGACAGAACGCTCAGTTTTATTTGGACAAGTTGTGTTGGCTTCCTCAGGCCCATCTGACATCCTACCATCATCTCCCAACAGCCTGTAGTTGCATCTTAACAAATTTGGTTAGTTCATTCTATAGCTCATGTACCTAGGCTTGCATTTCCAGTATATACCCCCAATACTCCAACCTGTCACAGGTCCCAGTCCCTGCTATTTCTCCTTACCTGGGAAAGCCCACTATGCTTACCAACCTCCACATAATGACCAGGAATTTCCGAGACTGGGCAGTCTGTGACAAATTCAGAAATGCAAAGCTTTATTCAACTCCAATTCTGATTGAAGAGGGAAACACACACACACACACACTCACACACACACACGCGCGCGCGCGCGCGCACACACACACACACACACACACACACACACACACACACACACACACTACGAACTTAACTTCCAGTCTGACTGTTTTGCACCCAAGTTCGTGAAGATGGTCCCACGTCAGGGGAGTTTGGGGAGTTTCAAGTGGCTTGAGGGGGCCGTGATGGCTGAGAGTGGCAGCGTGGACTCCCGGTGCAAGTCTTAGCTGGTTCGCAGTTCACAAGGGCCAAGCTACCTCTCCATGGCCCATGTCACATTCCGGTTTTAAGCTCATGGAAATCGCATCCTCATCATGTCATCTCATCTCTGTCCGGCTCCTATTGACTGGAGACAATTACTTTTTATCTGCCTCCCCGTTGGGCCTCCCAGCAGTTCGCTATTTTGTGTGTTGCAGCAGCTCCTAGGTGGCGGTTGTTGATAGGTCCGGGCCTGTTACTGTAAAACATGAGGCGTTCCCCCAAGTCTGATCTGTCCAATGAACCAATACTTCATTCTTTTGGGCAGGGTGTTATGATCAACTGACTCTGGTCAAATGTCCTCCAACATTCAAGCCCACACATGTATCCTGTCCACCAGGGCCTAAGTGTGTTGCCTAGCTTGTGGTCTCATACTCCCTACTCCTGCACTCAGTCCATTTTTCACTTTGATGCCCAGATCATTTTTCTACAAAAATGTTGAAAACATGTTGTGGGCAGCGAGAGGCAGCGTGGGTCAATGCAAAGAGCATGGGCTTTGGAGTCAGAGATCATGGGTTCTAATCCCGACTATGCCGCTTGTCGGCTGTGTGACTTTGGGCAATTCACAACTTCTCTGTGCCTCAGTTAGCTCATCTGTAAAATGGGGATTAAGATTGTGAGCCCCACGTGTGACAACCTGATCACCTTATATTCCCCCAGCGCTTAGAACAGTGCTTTACACATAGTAGCGGCTTAACAAATGTCATCATTAATAATAATAATGATAATAATAATAATAATAATAATAGCATTTATTAAGCGCTTACTATGTGCAAAGCACTGTTCTACGCGCTGGGGAGGTACAAGGTGATCAGGTTGTCCCATGGGGGGCTCACAGTCTTAATCTCCATTTTACAAATGAGGGAACTGCGGCACAGAGAAGTTAAGTGACTTTGCCCAAAGTCACACAGCTGACAACTGGCAGAACTGGGATTTGAACCCATGACTTCTGACTCCAAAGCCCATGCTCTTTCCACTGAGCCACACTGCAAAGCTCCAATGGTTGCCCATACACTTCCACATCAAACAAAAACTCATCACCATTGGCTTTAAAGCACCTTACCCCCTCCTACCTCACTTCACTACTCTCCTAATACAACCCAGCCTACCCACTTTGATCCTCTAGTGCTAACTTTCTCACTGTACCTCGATCTCACCTATCTCACCACCGACCCCTTGCTCATATCCTGCCTCTAGAATGGAATTCCCTCCCTCCTCAAATCCAACAGACTATTACTCTCCCCCACTTCAAAGCCTTATTGAAGGCACATCTCTTCCAGGAGGCCTTTCCTGATTAAGGCCCCCCTTCTCCTCTCCCACTCTCTTTTGCATCTCCCTGACTTGTTCCCTTTGTTCTTCCCCCTTCCCATCCCTGCAGGACTTATGAACAAATCTGTAATTTATTTGTTTATATTAATGTCAGTCTTCCCCATCTAGACTGTAAACTCATTGTGGGCAGGAAGTGTGTCTGTTTATTGTTGTATTATACTCTCCCAATTGCTTAATAAAGTGCTCTGCACACAGTAAGCACTCAATAAATACGATGGACTGAATGAATGAGTGAATATAACCCAAACCATGTCTTTTCTGCTTCTTTCGCTGTTTGTGCAAAACTGCCCCCCACCAAGACCCATTACATCTTGGGTCCTAACAAAATCTTCTGCAACTTTTTCTGATCAGCAGAAGCATATTCCACCTTTGCTTGTTTATCTTTACCAACCAACATGTAAAGGCATTCGATTCTCCTACCCAACACCCAAAATTACTTCTTTAGTCGCTGATTCCCTCACCTGCAGAGATAGACAAGTGACCACCACTTGATGAGCTACCGAGTTATCCATTCCACCTCCCTTGGAGGGCTGGTGGTAAGGTGGGCATGAAGCCTCTAGTGGGGCAGAGATGCAACACAGAGCACCTTGTGTTGTTGGATTAAGCCCCACTTTGGGTTTCCTCCCTCTCAGGGTCCTCACCTCCTCTTTCAGTCTCTGAATCTCCAATTCCAATAATAATAATACTTAGGGTATTTTTCAAGCCCTTACTATATGCCAGGCACTGTACTAAGCACTGTACTTGGTACAAGCCAGTCAGGTTGGACATAGAATCCGTCCCATGTGGGGCTCATGGTCTCAATCTCCATTTTACAGATGAGATAACTGAGGCAGAGAGTAGTTACGTGACTTGCCCAAGAACACACAGCAGACAAGTGGTAAAGCCAAGATTAGAGCCCATGACCTTCTGACTCCCAAGCCTGTGCTCTATACACTACGGCAGGCTCCTTCCCATTCTAATACAGTCAGCTCCCTTTGGCTCTCCAGAAGATGCTCCCCTCAGGAATGAACATTTATTAGTCCTTGTCCTACCAGTTGGGTCTATGGCTTCTCTTTGGTAACTGAGCAGGAAGTTGGCATCACTCAGTCTCCAATGAAACCCGTTCATCACTCTTAGTCCCACCTCCGATGAATTGATTTCCACTTTGTGTCCTGACCTGCCAACTCAGAACCACGTGGTCTGGGGAGGGTAATGATAACAGAAGGGCACCCCCAAACTTCCAAGGCACTGGGGAAATACAGAGCACTAAGGGTCAATCCCAAGATGTGATGGGGCAGGGGTTGAAGGAGTCCTACTGTGGTAGTGGCGCCAGAAGTCACTGAGGGCTCCACTCTGGGAAAGGGGCTGGGAGCCACACCTCAACATCAGGTTGTATGTGGGAAGGGGCAGCATTCTTGGACCACTGCAGCAAATTTGACAATGGAGCCAAGCCCCAGGACTGGTAAGGGGCATAGGCAGCCAATGGGTAGAGACACTGAATTTAGGCAAAGAGGCACCTTCTGAAAACTACACGGGCACTCTGAAGTGGCAGCAGGTCAGACCTTCAGTGTCACAAGTCAGAGGGGGCGGGGGAGGGGAGAGGAGGTCTCATCTCCACAGCAATGGCATCTTGGAGCCCCCTCTCCACATGTTGCAGAGCCAACTGTGGACCATGGGGATAACACAGCTTGAATCTCCCTTTCCACACAATACAGCTCATCCCAGAGCATGGTTTGGAGCCAGAAAAAAAGTCCACTGCGGCAGCCCAAGAATGCCCTGTAGTAGCAAAGCTCCATGTGCGGTCTCCATGTGTGGGCTCCATGGTGGAAATATACCAGGGCTCATCTCTCTGCTACGGAGCCCGAGACTAAGGTAGGCAAGAGTAACAGAGACATTGGGTAGAAAAAAAAACCCTAAAATAACCTAGAATGGATACGAGTGAGATTTGATTCTGAATTGCTGAATGCAGGATCATCATCATCATGAATGGAATTTATTGAACGCTTACCACTTGCAGATTACTGTACTAAGTGCTTGGGAGAATGGCACCCCCCTCCTCAAAAATCACCAGTGGTTGCCTATCAAGCTTCGTATCAAGCAAAAACTATTCACTATTGGCTTCAGAACACTTCTTCACCTTGCCCCCTCCTAACTCACCTCCCTTCTCTCTTTCTACAGCCCAGCCCGCACACTCCTCTCCTCTGCTACTAACCTCTTCACTGTGCCTCATTCTCCCCTGTCCTACCTGTTAACCAGACGTCCTACCTCTGGCCTGGAATGCCTTCCCTCCTCACATCCGCCCAACTAACATACTTCCCCCCTTCAAAGCCCTACTGAGAGCTTTCCCAGAATGAGCCCCACTTTTTCTCTGCTCCTCCTCCTTCCCCATACACCTGAATCCCTCCCTCTGCTCTACCCCTCTCCCCAGCCCACAGCGCTTTTGTATATATCTATATATCTATAATTATATGTATTTATATTGATGCGACCATGGAGATTTTTGAGGAGGGGGGTGACATGCCCTGGACTATTCTTTAGAAAGATTATCCAGGCAGCGGAGTGAAGTATGGGCCGAAGTGGGGAGAGGCAGGAGATTGGTAGGTCAGAAATGAGGCTGATGCAATAATCTAGTCGGGATAGGATGGGTGATTATACTAACATGGCAGTGGTTGGATGGAGAGGAAAGGGCAGATGTTGTGAAGGTGAGACTGGAAGGATTTGGTGATGGATTGGATATATGGGGTGAATGAAAGAGCAGTGTTAGGGATGATACCAAGGTTGCGGACTTGTGAGACGGGAAGGAATGTTGTGCCTTCCACAGTGATTGGAAAGTTCGGGAGAGGAAAGGGTTTGGGAGGGAAGATAAGGAGCTCTGTCTGGTACTTCTTGAGTTGTAAGTCCCGGGCTGACATCCAGGTGGAGATGTCCTGAAGGCAGGAGGAGATGCGAGCCTGGAGAGGGGGAGAGAGAACAGGGGAGGAGATACAGACTTGAGTGTGGTCTGCCAAGAGATGATAGTGGAAACTGTGAGAGCTAATGAGTTCTCCAAGGGAATGTAGATGGAGAATAGAAGGGGACCAAGAACTGAACTTTGAGGGACCCCTATAGTTAAGGGATGGGAGGGGGAGGAGGAGCCCGTGAAGGAGACTGATAATGAACTGCCAGAGAAATAAGAGAACCAGGAGAGGATGGAGTCAGTGAAGTTAAGGTTGGATAATGTACTGAGGAGAAGGGAATTGTCCACAGTTTTAAAGTAGGAGTAGGAGCCGTTGTATTTGGCAAGAAGGAAGTCATTGGTGACATTTGAGAGGACAGTTTCAGTGGAGTGGAGGGGGCAGAAACCAGACAGGAGGGGGTCCAGGAGAGAGTTGGAGGAGAGGAATTTGAGGCAGCTAGTGTAGATGACTCGCTCCAGTATTTTGGAGAGGAAGGGTAGAGGAAGATGGGAGCGGGCTGTGGAGTCAAGTGAATGGTTTTCTTCTGGATGGGGGAGACATGGACATGTTTGAAGGCCGTGGGGAAGAAGCCACTTGAGAGTGAGCAGTTGGAGATGGTAGTTAACCAAACACAATGTGTGTAGTTAAGACATGAGCAACTGAGGGTACAGATCCAAGTGTATAGACAATGCAGAAGGGAGCCAGAGTGGAGGAAATGAAGGTTTAGTTAAAAAGAAGGCTTAGATAAGATTTAAGTAAGGTTTTGAAGTGGGGAGAGTTGTAGGACTGTGAGCCCTGTGTGGGCAGGGATTGTCTTTGTTTTTGAATTGTACTTTCCAAGCCCTTAGTACAGTGCTCTGCACACAGTAATTGCTCACTAAATACAATTGAATGAATGAATGAATGACTTTTGCTACAGTCTCTGTTTCTTTCCAGGCTCTTGTAAAGAGCCGCCTTAGATCCAGGGAAGGGACAAATTTCTGCACTGGGAAAACCCAGTTTCGTTATCCCTCGACCAACAGCCCGGATGTCTGACTTCACAACCCTCTTCATGTCAGAGTGATTAATGTGATTCATTTTTTGACAAGGCCAGGACCTTGTCCAGGTGGATTTGTTGAGGTTCCCGTTCTCAGATGTTGGGTCCAACGTTGTGGGGACTTCTGATAAGCTATGAGCCTGTGTCTGTGTGGCTACAGATAAACTTTCATTCTGTCTAGCAGGGGGAGAGGGTCTGCCCTTATTCTCCCCTCCTAGGTCAAGACAATCACCATGGCACTCAAAGGAATTGGGGTTGGATCAGAAGATCTGCAACTCTTAATATAACCTCCCCTGCTTCTCTGAGAATGCCGAGGAGAGGGTTTCAGAGTGCTCCCCACCCCCTTTGCTGAGCTAAAGCTCTTTGGTGATACCTAATTTCTCCTTCCATTCCCTAAAGTCGTCCTTCAAGCCTCTGAACGTCCTCCCTCCTTTCCTGCAACTAAGGAGTCTTTAATTTCATGGTTATCACTGACTAATTAATGACCATCTGCTGCTTGTTTTGGACCTCCTACAGAGCAATTAGGTTGTCCTCTGTCTCAACCAACTCCTGGCACAAACAGCAGTTTTTTCCTACAAAAAATTTAACACAATCACCTGGGGCCTGTAACAGCACAGCAATTCTTTTATCTTCAGAAAGGTTCCCCAAGGTGTGGCAAATGTACTCCATCCACTGAGTTAAAGTCCCTCCACACCCACCCCCAGTAATGAATGAGGTATTCCTCCATCTCCACTGGGTCATTTTCTCCAGTTTCCCACCTGCCATGGTGCATTTGGCTTTGACCACTGACATGCCTACCAAGGAAACAATTAATTAATCAATTAATCCATCGTATATATTGAGGAGTTACTGTGTATAGATCATTGTATTAAGCACTTGGGAGAGTATCATTTAATAGAGTTGACAGGTACATTCCTTGTCCACAAAAGTCTTACAATATGTAGGGGTAGGAAGACATTAAAATAAATTATGACTATGTACACAAGTGCCATGCTACTGAGATGGGGTCAAAAAATCAAAATGCAGTCCAAATCCAAAGACTGGGGAGGAGGACTGCTTTTGTGAAGGAAGGTAAAGAAGTTAAGCTTGGGTCATGCTGAGTAATAATTATAATTATCATATTTGTTAAGCGTTTACTCTGTGCCAGGCTGGCAGAGCCGAAATTAGAACCCAGGTCCTCTGACTCCCAAGCCTGGGCTCTTTCCACTAAGCCTTGTTGCTTCTTTAATAGCAGTAGTCTAGCCAGGATATGAATAATAGCTGCATTAGGACTGTTGTCATATGAATTGTCAATGAAGAATGGATGCAGGACAAAAGATAGGATGTAGTGACAGATTGAATTAAATAACTGTTAGCATATAAAGGGTCAAGGATAATGCTAAGGTTGCATACTTTGAAGAGTTCCTACATAGTAGTAATAATAATAATAATAGTTGTGGTATTCGTTAAGCATTTACTATGTGCCAGGCACTGCACTAAGTGCTGGGGTTGACACAAGCAAATTGACACAAGTCGGGTTGACACAAGTCCCTGTCCCACATGGGGCTCGCAGTCTCAATCCCTATTTGACATATGAGGGACCCAAGGCATGGAGAAGTGAAGTGACTTGCCTAGGGTCACCCAGCAGACAAGTGGCAGAGCTGGTATTAGAACCCATGACCTTCTGACTCCCATACCCGAGCTCTATCCAGTTGATTTGGTGCAGAGATCGGGCTGCCACATCTCCCTGACATCAGGGAGGATGGGGCCTAGCTAGATGATGAAATTACAGAGTTTGGCCAGCCAAGCATGGCTTCTAACTCAATGGGGAACAGCTCTGAGTCTGTCGTTCCCAGGAATCTCTGATTTATTGACCGCAGGGCACAAGGAATGAACATTTCATTTTCCTGGGCGAGGGGAGAGGCCAGTGTCCCAAACAGGTAAATTCCTCTTCCTGAAGGTTCTTATCCTCCTGTTACTAAGAATCATCAAGAATGGACTTACAACCGAGAAGGAGAATGTCAAAATTATGTGTGTTCAGAAGCAGAGGCAAAGTTTTTCTAATGTTGATTAAAACACTCACAGTAATGGTCTCCCTCACATACAGAAGGATGTAGAGAGTCACGAGGGCAAGGACACATCTGGCTGCTCTGACCTCAGGCATCTCCCTGAAGGAGTGGCCAGATCCACGAAGATGCTGGACCTGCCCATGATGTCTGTGCAGGACAAGCACCAAGTAACCCCTGGACCCACTCATGAGCCCCACAAAATACAGATCCCGAAAGGAGAGCACGATTGCATTGACCAGGGTGGTTATTGCACTAATGCTAGTGAAGGAACAGTATTTCAAAATATTGATAGTTTGCCTACTTGTGCTGTTCTGGGGACCTGTTACATTTATGGGTGAAGTAACATCCACCAGCATATTGAGGATACAGGAAAGAAGAGAAGTTGGGGTGATATATTTGGGTAATTTAGCTTTAAGTCCTGCCCACTGGGAGGTGCAGGGACTGAGGGTGACAGCCTGGAAGATGCTCAGGAGACAGATGGTGAAGATGGCCAGGTCTCGGGACAGTCTGTACAGGTAGAGGAGGGTTTTACAACCAACATCACCCAGGAAATTTCTCAGTCCCCAGGTTGACAGAATGTCTGGGATTCCCTTAATCAAAACGGTCATGGTGTTGGCCACAGCCAGATGGGCAAGGATTAGGTCTGAGGACTTGGTCTTTTTGTTGGCAGAGACCTGGTAGACGTGAACCAGGAAGAGGCACACATTCCCTAAAACCCCAAAGCTGATCTCCAGTAGGATCAAGATCCCAAAAACCATCTCCGTGGGATCCATCCTTGGAATTCACCACCAGAACCAGAAGGGTCTTCCTGCAGATCAAGCTACCGAGCCTGAGAGAAGGGAGGCAGCATTCGTTAGAGCACCCAGTCCACGCCAAGGCTCATACCACGTTCCAAACACCCAAATCTTGTCCAAACTCCAAAGATTATTCTCAGCTTTCACATATTTGTTGATGAACATTGGCTCTTACCACCTTGAAACCTTACTAAAAACACATTTCCTCTAAGAGGCCTTCTGTGACTAAACCCTCATTTCCTCTTCCCCAACTCCCTTTCATGCTGGCCTTTCACTCTTTTTGTTTACCCCTCTCCAGACCCACAGCACTTATATACCCATCCATAATTGAATTTATTCATTTATGTCAATATGTCTCCCCCTCTAGACTGAGAGCACACTTTGAGTAGGGAATGTGTTTACCAACTCTGTTTTACTGTTTCTCCCATGCCCTCAGTTCAGTACTCTAATCACAGTAAGCCCTCCATACTTAAAATTGATTGACTGATTAATAGACCTTGTTTTTTTTTTTCCTTGGTCAAAGTATTTAGCAAGAAGACGTGTGTCACCACTTTCAGCTTGGGCTCAAGTAGACTGAACAGGCTGGACTAAAGGATTATCCCCTTCGAACTCTGGGTAATCTGTCCTTTATTCTTCTGTTTCTGTGGGTTAAAACAAAGAACAATACAGGTAAGGTCTGCATCCCAGTTCTAGGCCCCTCTTGCTTTCAGGATCTTCCGAGAATGAAATATTCCTCCATTAGCCCAAGGAATGGTTTCAGAGTGTGCACTCTGACTATATTCACTAAATCCCTAGAGCACAAACACTTAGTACATTGCTATGCACACAGTAAGTGCTCAATAAATACGGTTGAATGAATGAGTGACAGGGAGTGTGCTTCATTATTTCCTCTGTACACTTCCAAGAACGTATTACAATGTTTTGTACACAGTAGATGCTCAGTAAATGTTATTGACTGATTGATTCAATTGCCCCCATTACAGACTTATTCCCAACAGAAAGGAGGCTAGTTATGCTTTCTACTTGCCTTCAGAGAGGGAAAAGAAGTATCAGCTTGAGGTTCTCATTGCTCTTTTACCATTGGGCTGCTACCTGGGAAAGAGAGACTTCCCAAACTCTATACCACCTTGGAATCCCATCAGGCCCTCCTCCAGGTGGCCAGCATGCAGAAGCAGCATCAATGTTCCTGTAACCACTTTGCAAATGTTGTGGTACCCGTGGATATGGCTGCTCTGGCTTCTGGACTCTGAACAGCCCTAGCTGAGGCATGAGGAGACTGAAAAGTTGATCCTTTAGTCACAATTCTTTGTTAGTTTTATATTGATCACTTGTCTTGCCTTTTTATGATTTCTTCTTTTTTATTTCATTTCTTCATGTGTACTCAATTCTGATCTCCTCCTCCTTCCCTAGCCCTTATTCCTCCACTGTGAGCCTCTTGTTTTCTGAAAATTTTTACGGTGTTTGTTAAGCACTTACTGTGTGTCAAATATTGTCCTTAAACACTGGGTAGGAACGAGTTAATTAGGTTGAAAACAGTCCCTGTCCCACATGGAGCTCACCATCCAAGTAGGAGGGAGAATTGGTATTTAATCCCCATTGCACTTCTAGACTGTGAGCCCACTGTTGGGTAGGGGCCGTCTCTATATGTTGCCAACTTGTAATTCCCAAGCGCTTAGTACAGTGCTCTGCACACAGTAAGCGTTTAGTAAATACGATTGAATGAATGAATGAATGAATTGTACAGTTGAGGAACGGAAGCACAGAAAAGTTAAGTGACTTGCCCAAGGTCATACAGCAAGTAACTGGCAGAGCCAGGATTAGAAGCCAGAATTTTTGACGTCCAGGCTGGTGCTCTTTTCACCAGGCCATGCTGTTTCTCTTGGGACTTTTCCCTCCAGTAAGATAGCACAGTATCCAGTGCACAGTAGGTCTTCAAAAAAAAGTACTGAATGGATGAATGAATGAAATCTCCTGACTCACTTGAGCCCTGGCGATGTCTTTCCCAGCCCAAACTCATTGTGTCCTTGAAAATGGGTCATATTCACCTGCTCTGCTTCATTCTCCACCACCAACTCTCTTCCCAACCTGATCCAGTCTGGTTTTTTATTCCTTCACTCCACCATAACTGGACTCCTTAAGGTCACTAATGACCGACATTTAGCCAGATCGTAAGGGATTTACTCTGTGCTGTTCACTATACATATGTATAGTCTCTCTCTCTCTCTCTCTCTCTCTCTCTCTCTCTCTCTCTCTCTCTCTCTCTCTCTCTGCTCATTGTTGGGTAGGGGATTGTCTCTATCTGTTGCCAAACTGCACTTAGTATAGTTTTCTGCATACAGTAAGCACTCATAAATATGAATGAATGAAAGAATGAGAGAGTTAGTCTCTCTAAATAGTCACTATATATGTATTTATTTGTGTATATACATACACACACATTTATAACTATCTCCCTATAGACTGTAAACTTGTTATGGGTAGGGAAAGTGTCATGTCTATTAATTCTGTTGTACTCTTCCAAGGGCTTAGTACAGGTCTCTGCACACAGTAAGTGCTCAACAAATAAGGTGTACATATATATATATATATATATATATGTACAGAGAGAGAGAGAGAGAGAGAGAGAGAGAGAGAAATAGCTATATATAAAGATAAATCTATCTGTATCTATAGATAGATAGGTAAGATCTATTGAGCTTTATACCAATATAGATCAGTCAATCTTATTCATTGAGTGCTTACTATGTGCACAGCACTGCATAAAGTGCTTGGGAGAGAACAATACAATACAGTGCTTACTATATATAGTCCTTCATATTTGAAGAAGATAATTATAATAATAATGGTATTTGTTAAGCACTTAGTACGTGCCAAGCACTGTGTTAAACACTGGGGTAGATACAAGGTATTCAAGTTGACCCACGTAGGACTCACAGTCTTAATCCCCATTTTACAGATGAGGGAACTGAGGCACAGAGAAGTTAAGTGACTTGCCCAAAGTCACACAACTGACAAGTGGCAGGGCCAGGATTAGAACCCACTGATGGTTAAATCTCCCTATAGCATAAAAGGTCAACATGGTTCTACAGTCCCAGCCACATTGCAAATTAGAAGGTAGTCCCTTGTGGCATACTTTTCTCCTTGTCTCTACATAAGAATCTTTTGCTCAGTCATTCCCTTCTTGATGGCAGTCTGCCATGCTGATCTATCCTTAGAAAGTAACTCCCAGTTTTCATCTGGGATGCAGCAGTGTCTGAAAGTTTGTTTTATCTTGTTCTGAAAATGTTTCCTAAGCCTTCCTTGTTTTCACTTTCCCATTTGGAGATTTCCAAAGAACAGCTATTTGTGATGTTCATCTTCCTGAGGTGTCTCCCAATCCATAATTCTCCTCTCCTCATAATCCTACCCTGGCATCTTTTGTTTCTCTGAAGCAAAAAAAACCCACCTCACAATCAACTTCAAGACTCTCCACCAACTTTCCCCACTTTACCTATTATCTTCACCCACTATTTTCCACCTTGCTCACTTCATTACTCTGCAGATAACCTTCTAGCTGTCTCTTTCTCTCAGCCTCTCCACCTAGGTACAGTCACTCTTCCTCTTCCCCTAACTTGAACTCCCTCACTACCTTCCCAGATCATTCTCTCATTCATTCATTCATTCATTCAATCGAATTTGTTTAGCACTAACTGTCTGCCGAACACCGTACTAGGCGCTTGAGAGAGTACAATTATAACAATAAACAGAAACATTCCCTGTCCACAATGAGCTTACAGCGTGGAGGGGGGCAAATAAGCATCAGTAAAAATTAATTACAGATTTGTTAATAACTGCTGTGGGGCTGTAAGGGGGAAGAGCAAAGGGAGCAAGTCAGGGTGATACAGAAAGGAGTGGGAGAAGAGGAACGTGGGGTCTAGTCTGGGAAGGTCTCTGGAGGAGATGTCTTCAATAAGACTCTGAAGAGGGGGAGATTAATTGTCTGCCGGATTTGAGGAAAGAGGGCATTCCAGGATAGAGGCAGGATATAGGCTAGAGGTTGGTGGTGAGATGGGAAGATCGAGGTACAGTGAGAAAGCTAGCAGTAGAGGAGCCAAGTGGCTCAGTGGAAAGAGCACAGGCTTTGGAGTCAGAGGTCATTGGTTCAAATCCCAGCTCCACAAATTATCAGCTATGTGACTTTGGGCAAGTCACTTAACTTCTCTGTGCCTCAGTTACCTCATCTGTAAAACGAGGATTAAGACGGTGAGCCCCCCCCCCGGGACAACCTGATCACCTTGTAACCTCCCCAGCACTTAGAACAGTGCTTTGCACATAGTAAGCGCTAAATAAATGCCATTATTATCATTAGTATAAGTGTGCAGGCTGAGTTGTAGAAGGAGAATAGTGGGGGTGAGGTAGGAGGGAGAAATATATTGGAGTGTATTAAAGACAATGCTGAGGAGTTTTTCTTTGATGCAGAGGTGGATGGACAACCACTGTAGATTTCTGAGGAGCAAGGTGACATATCCTGAACATCTCTGTAAAAAAATGACCCAGGCAGCAAAATGAAGTATGTACTGGAGTGGGGAGAGTCAGGAGGCTGGGAGGTCAGCAAGGATAGGATGAATAATTGTATTACCGTGGTAGTAATGTGGATGGAGAGGAAAGAGAAGAGGGTTTTAGCTATGTTGTGAAGGTGGAACCAACAGGATTTAGTGATGGACTGACTATATGGGTTGAATGTGAGAGAAGAGTCAAGGATAGCACCAACATCCTTCCCATCTCACAAGCCTGTAACCTTGGTGTCATCCTTGACTTCGCTTTCTCATTCACCCCACATATCCAATCCATCACCAAATCCTGCTGGTCTCACTTTCACAGCATTGCCAAGAACTGCTCTTTCTCTCCATCCAAACTGCTACCACATTAGTACAATCATTCATCCTATGCTGACTGGATTACTGAATCAGCCTCCTTTCTGATTTCCCAATCCCCTGCCTCTCCCCACTTCAGTCCACACTTCATTCTGCTGCCCAGATAATCTTTCTACAGAAAGCTTCTGAGTATGTCACCCCGACTCCTCAAAAATCTCCAGTAGTTGCCTATCAACCTCCGGATGAAATGAAAAATCCTCACTATTAACTTCAAAGCTCTCCATCAACTTGCCCCTTCTTACCTCACCTCCCTTCTCTCCTTTTAAATCCAGTCCACATGCTCTGCTCATCTGGTGCCAACCTTCTCACTGTGTCTTGCTCTTGCGTGTCCCACCGTGGACACCTGGCCCACATCTTACCTCTGTCCTGGAACACCTCCCTCCTCAAATCTGCCAAACAATCACCCTTCCCTCCTTCAAAGTGTTAATGAAGGCTTTTCACTTCCAAGAGGCCTTCCCAGACTAAGCCCCCCTTTTCCTCAGCTCCCCCTCCCTTCCACGTCACCTCGACCCGCTCCCTTTGCTCCTCCCCTCCCCGGTCCCTCAGCATTTATGTATAAATGTATACATCTATAATTCTGTTTATTTATATTAATTCCTGTTTACTTATGTGGATGTGTATATATCTATAATTCTATTTCTTTATTTTGATGCCTGTTTATTTTGTTCTGATGTCTGTCTCCCCCCTTCTAGCCTGTAAGACTAATGTGGGCAGGGATTGTCTCCCTTTATTGCTGAATTGTACTTTCCAAGCGCTTAGTACAGTGCTCTGTACACAGTAAGTACTCAATAAATACGATTGAATGAATGAATGAATAAAGGATGGTGGTGCCACCTACAGTGATGGGAAAGTTAGGAGGAAGCCAGGGTTTGGGTGGAAGGATAAAGAGTTCTGTTATGGACATGTTCAGCTTGAGGTGATGGAAGAACATCCAAGTGGAGATGTCGTGAAGGAAGGAGGAGATGCGAGGCTGAAGAGAGGGAGAGAGATCAGGGCTAGAGATATAGATGTGCATATCATCCACATAGAGATGGTAGTTGAAGCTGTTGGAGTGAATGAGTTCTCCAAGGGAGTGGGTGTAGATGGAGAATATACAGAGACCCAGAACCGAACCTTGAGAAACACCAAGGATGAGCTTGTGAAGGAAACTGAAAATGAATTGCCAGATAGATAATAGGAGAACCAGTAAAAGACAGAGTAAGTGAAGCCAAGGTTTAATAACGTTTCCTGCAGAAGACGGTGGTCCACAGTATTGAATGCTGCTGAGAGGTCGAGGAGGATTAGGTTGGAGTGGAGGCCACTGGATTTGACAAGATGGAGATCATGGGTGACCTTTGAAAGGATGGTTTCTGTGGAGTGAAGGGGACAGAATCCAGATTCGAGAGGGTCTAGGAGAGAATTCGAGGAGAGGAATTTGAGACAGCAGGTGTAGAAAACTCAGAAATCTCCAGTGATTGCCTATACACCTCTGTATCAAACAAAAACTCCTCACCTTTGACTTTAAAGATTTCCATTACCTTGCCCCCTCCTACCACACCTCCCTTCTCTCCTTCTACAGCCCAGCCCACTCACTGGGCCTCAATCTTTCCTGTCTTGCCGCTGAACACTGGCCCACGTCCTACCTCTGGCCTAGAATGCCCTCCCTCCTCAAACCCACCAGTTACTCTCCCTGCATTTAAAGTTTTACTGAAAATAATCTCCTCCAAGAGGCCTTCCCAGACTAAGCCCCACTTTTCCTAATCTCCCACTCCCTTCTGCATCACCCTGACTCACTTGCTTTGCACTCCCCTCCCCTCCTTGCCCCACAACACTTACATATATATCTATAATTTCATTATTTATATTGATATCTGCTTACTCGTATTGATGTCTGTCTCCTCCATCCCCTATACAGTGAGCTCGCTGTAGGCAGGGATCACCTCTCTTTATTTCGGTATTTTACTTTCTTTCATTCATTCAATCATATTTATTGGGCACTTACTGTGTGCAGAGCACTGTACTAAGCACGTTAAAAGTACAATTCAGCAACAAATAGAGACAATTCCTAACCAACAAAGGGCTCACAGTCTAGAAGGGGGTGCGACAGACAACAAAATAAAACAAAATAACAATAATAATAATGGTATTTGTTAAGCACTTACTATGTGCAAAGCACTGTTCTAAGCGCTGCGGGGATACAAAGTGATCAGGTTGTCCCACGTGGGGCTCACAGTCTTAATCCCCATTTTACTGGTGAGAAAACTGAAGCACAGAGAATTTAAGTGACTTGCCCAAAGTCACACAGCTGAGAAGTGGTGGAGCTGGGATTTGAACCCATGGCCTGTGACTCACAAAACAAGCAGACAGACATCAATAACATCGACATAGATAAGTAGAATTACAGATGAATACACAACATTAATAAAATAAGTAGAATAATAAATATGTACATATACATGCAAGTGCTGTGGGGCATGGAGAAGGGTAGAGCAAAGGGACGTTGTAGGGGCAATGGGGAGGAGAGGAGGAGCAGAGGAAAAGGGTGGCTCACTCCGGTAAGGCCTTCTGGAGGAGGTGAGCTTTCAGTAGGGCTTTGAAGGGGGGAAGAGATCTAGTTCGATGGATGTGAGAAGGGAGGGCATTCCAGGTCAGAGGTAGGAAGTGGTCCAGGGGTCGACAGCGAGACAGGCAAGAAGGAGCCACAGTAAGGAGGTTAGCAGCAGAGGAGTGGAGTGTGTGGGCTGGGCTGTTGACGGAGAGATAGGAGGTGAGGTAGGAGGAGGCAAGGTTATGGAGCGTTGCTCCCCGTGGTTTCGGGGGCAACGCTCGGGTTCTTACCCTCTCCGGGTCTTCGGACGTCTCCGGACGCGGCCCGCGCGTTCATACCAGGAAGAGTCAGCCAGAGGTTCAAAGCTTGGTTGCCGTTTATTTGCTATCAGCGGTTACATGGTTGAAAGAGAGAGAGAGCGAGAGAGAGAGAGAGCGCGAGAGAGAGAGAGGGAGAGAGCGCGCGCATGCGTGCCCCCCCTTTGTCTTGTTCGTCTCTTATACCCCCCATTGCCCGGGGGCAGGGTTTTCTCGGGGGATGGCGTATCGAGGCTTTGACCGCCCTCCAGCCACTAGCCTAACAACAGCTCTGTCCAGTCACGAAGGGTTTGCTCTGGCTCGCCCCCAGCCACCCATTGCCAACCATCGCTGGCTGCGGATATGGCCTTGAGGTTGCCTCCGAGCCTTGCAGGTGCAAGCTTGTTTTTCTTGCCCTGGTCTCTTTATCTCCTGTTGTTGAATCTGTTTGGCCTTGAGCCGTTGGGTACGGTTTGTGTGCACATACTGCCTGTCTCATCGCCTTCCCCCGCTCCCTACGTGTCCCCCTCCCGTTATGGCGGGGACCGCTAAGGGCGTCCGCGCAATGGGAGCATCTCGACCTTAATCTCGCGGACCACCCGGGCAACAATGGAGCAAAAGAGATGAAGGAGGCACGGGAGGCACATGAGCAAAAGCAAAACCCCCTTTTGATCCTTCCTAGGCCCATGGCCACCGGGAGGATCACATACGACCCTCCTCGGGATAACAAAGGTCTTCCGCAAAGCCGGCGCCTAAAGTAAAAGATAAGGAAAAGACAGAAACATCCAGGCAAAAAGAAAAGATAGAAAAATCCAACAGAAAAATTCAAGCACAACTGAGCACACACAACAATCCCCCTCCTCAGCGAAACACAGCGTCCAGACGGTGCTGCATGTCTGTGACTTCAGCTTTGGACAAGGGTGTGGTCGGGGTTTGTAGAAGCATCAGGGTATATGAAGCGCATCAGAGGCAGGCCTTCAGGAGCTGAAAAACACAGCACAGCAAAAACCAAACCAGCGGCAAGACACACAAATAAGCAACCAGACAAAATCTCACAGGACCGAGGCCCATCCGGTAGAAGTTCGACGCAGCCATAAAGCTGGGACAGTGGGTGGCTTGGAATCTTGAGAGTCAGCAGAAACCGATGGGGGAGTACAATCAGGAGGCAAAGCATCAAAAACGGCTGGCTTCACCTGGGAGTGATGGATCCATGAGGGGCGCTCGGCAACACGAACTGCAGAAAAGGAAGACAAGAGAACCTGGTAGGGCCCCTCCCAGGATGGCTTAAGTGAACCGTTGCCGACCATGCGCTTAACCCAAAACCAATCTCCAGCGATGAACGGATGCAGATGATCGGTGAGAGGGATGCGCTGACGGAGGATTCCAGCAGCCTGCAGCTCAGCTAGAATTCCCTGGAGAGACAAAACATAGGCTCGCAGGGCATCATCGCCCTGGTATGGTGCATGTAAAGAACATTCAATTCCAAGTGGTCGATTCATTCATTCAATCGTATTTATTGAGTGCTTACTGTGTGCAGAGCACTGTACTAAGCGCCTGGGAAGTCCAAGTTGGCAACATATAAAGACAGGTCGATAAATTTCAGATAGAACAGACTCAGTAAAATGTGATCCTTGATCAGGATCAATAACAGCAGGTGGCCCAAACCTGGGAATGATTTCCCGCTAGAGACATTTCACCACCGTAAGAGCAGTTGCTCGGGAGGAAGGGAAAGCCTCCATCCACCTAGTCGGGTGATCAACAATGACTAGTAAATATCGGAAACGACCAGCCCTCGGAAGTGTCACAAAATCAACCTGCAAACCCTCAAAAGGGGAATAGAACCAAGGGCGTCCCCCGCAAGGGAACCCGATAACCAGGGTGAGCATTGAAGCTCTGGCAAGTAGCACAACTGGCTGTGACACATTTGGCAACAGGATGGATACCTGGGGCAAACCAAACTCGAAGAACTGTGGCTGCCAAGGCATCTGCACCAAAGTGAGTCTCCTGGTGAAGACCCAGACAAACTGGTCGCAGTGCAGCAGCGGGCAAAATAGGGCGTCCATCAGGGACCCAAAAGAGTCCGTCCCGTTCCAGTGCCTCATATTGAAAGGCTTCTACAGTCTCGGGAGTCCAGTCCAGGGGCTCTGGGGAAGTAATTTTTAGGAGCTCAAAAAGGGGTCTGGTTAGCAACCCAAATTCTGGAATCCAAGCTCGACAAAACCCAGCCGCACCAAAAAAACCTCTCAGGGCCCGCTTAGTAGTGGGGCGAGGCATGCATTGAATAAGGCTCGCTCGCTTGGGGGCGATTGCTCTTTCTCCCGCCCGCAACATGAACCCAAGATATTTTACCTGGGGCTGACACCACTGCCGTTTCTCGCGACTAACTTTAAGACCAAGCTGATGCAAACATGCTAGGACCTGGAGGGAACCTGACCGACACAGATCCTTCGTGTCCCCAGCAATAAGGATATCATCCATATACTGGAACATACTGATCCCTTCGGGTAATATGAGGGGAGAGAAGGCTCTGCACAATTCTCTCGAAAAGATAGTTGGGGAGTGAACAAAACCCTGGGGAAGTCTCGTCCAGGTTAGTTGACGACCTTCCCAGGTAAAGGCAAAAAGGTACTGGCTCTCCCAGGACACCAGGATAGTAAAGAAAGCACCAGTTAGATCAATCCAAGTAAAACAGGTTGCTTTGGGGCTCACAGAGCTAATTACTGCCATGGGACTTGGAACCACAGCATGCAGAAGCAAAACGTAAGAGTTAATTGCACGCAAGTCCTGGACTAACTGATAAGACACAGGGAAGCCCAGTTTTCGCACAGGCAACACAGGAGTATTACAGGAAGACTGACATTCGACTAAAATTCCCTCGTGGCTCTTCTCTTTCTCCTTCACACACACTTACTCCAAACTTCATGCACATACAATTTCCTTCAGAGGCAATCTCTCCACCCATCATTCGCCCTTATGGGACACCTGCTTCGCAGGGTGTAGATGCCTGAGCAGACAATTTCCTTCAACTGCAATTGCTTCATCTTCTCTTTTCTTTCTCCTTTTCCCTCCTTCCTCCTTTATACACATGCAATTCTTTTAACCATCGTCTCTTCTCTCTCACTAAGACGAGTGAAAAAGTCATCAGAGGTTTCCCTTTCCCTCTGGATCATCCCGTGGAAGGAGTCCCAATTAGGGGGTTTACGGCCCAATTCTTGGATGGCTGCCAGGAGAGTCTCTCTGGCCCTTGAAAGGCTGCACGGACGATACCGTGTATAAGGAAGTCCACGTCCTTTAGCTCCCCCGGGTGGGAGTCTTCATAGGCCGTCATCTGTTCCCCAATAACGTCCCACCGCTCCTCCGTGATCCCGGAATCAAATATCCACGGGGAGGTCATAGTTATCTTCCCTATAAATTCCCTTATTGTTTTCAGCTCAATCTTTACCCCCTTACTTCTCAAAATCTTGTAACAGTGCCGGGTGTACAATTCCTTATCTTCTGGCTTATATATGGGCAACGATCGTGCCGTCCCCATCTTCCCGCCTGACCTTTAGCTACCTGGCCTACGGGGCACTCTCCCTGGTCTTCCCAAATGGGGGTATCCGAGTCAACGTTGGGCGCCACTCGTTGCTCCCCGTGGTTTCGGGGGCAACGCTCGGGTTCTTACCCTCTCCGGGTCTTCGGACGTCTCCGGATGCGGCCCGCGCGTTCATACCAGGAAGAGTCAGCCAGAGGTTCAAAGCTTGGTTGCCGTTTATTTGCTATCAGCGGTTACATGGTTGAAAGAGAGAGAGAGCGAGAGAGAGAGAGAGCGCGCGCGAGAGAGAGGGAGAGAGCGCGCGCATGCGTGCCCCCCCTTTGTCTTGTTCGTCTCTTATACCCCCCATTGCCCGGGGGCAGGGTTTTCTCGGGGGATGGCGTATCGAGGCTTTGACCGCCCTCCAGCCACTAGCCTAACAACAGCTCTGTCCAGTCACGAAGGGTTTGCTCTGGCTCGCCCCCAGCCACCCATTGCCAACCATCGCTGGCTGCGGATATGGCCTTGAGGTTGCCTCCGAGCCTTGCAGGTGCAAGCTTGTTTTTCTTGCCCTGGTCTCTTTATCTCCTGTTGTTGAATCTGTTTGGCCTTGAGCCGTTGGGTACGGTTTGTGTGCACATACTGCCTGTGTCATCGCCTTCCCCCGCTCCCTACGATGGAGAGCTTTGAAGCCAATAATGACGAGTTTTTGCTTCATATGAGGGTTGATAGGCAACCACTGTAGGTTTTTGGTACAGTGATCTACGCACAGTAAGTGCTCAATAAGAATGGTTGAATGAATGGATGAATGCTGGGCACACAGTAGGTCCTCAATAAATATGACTGATTAATTGACTGATTAAGAGCTCTTAGTTGATTTCATGAAAGCAGAGTTTGAATTGAAAGAATGAGAAATGGTGATTAATTTCCCATGTAAACCTCATTAACAAGCTCCAAAGATACAGAGACTTGAATAATGTAATGTAGACATATTAAAAGTCAGTGATGAAAACTATACATGGGTCCTAATCCCGGCTCTTCCACTTATCTGTTGTGTGACCCTGGGCAAGTCACTTCACTTCTCTGTGCCTCAGTTCCCTCATCTGTGAAATGGGGATTGAAACTGTAAGCCCCATGTGGGAGAGGAATTGGGCCCAACCTGATTATCTTGTGTCTACCCCAACACTTAGAATAGTGCTTGGCACATAGTAATCAGTTAACAAATACCATAATCATCGTCATCATAAGTAGCTTACTTTTCTGAATGGCAATGTAAACGTATATCAGAAATGGGAAAGTTGAATTAGATATTTTGGGTACATATCAAAGTATAGCACTTCATTTTCAAAATGCTATTTTTCGTGTCGTTCAGCAAAAATGCAGCTGGTGGTGACATACCAGAGACCTGCTATTATCTAAATGAAATGGATTTTATCACTGAAAATAATTCATAGGTAGAGGAGGAGAAAACTCATGGGCAGGGAATGTACCTACCAACTCTGTGATAGTATTATATTGTACTCTCCCAAGCACTTAGTACAGTGCTCTGTGCACAGTCAATGCTCAATAAATGCAATTGATTGATTAATTGATTGAGGAAAAGGCAGCATTTAAAATAAAAGTAAACGTTGCAGCAGCAGCTTGAAGCAATAACTCATTAAATCTCATTGCCCCAGAATCAGGCAATATCAACAGTACCTTGAGCCCGGCATACAGCACAATCTTCAATGTTAATATTTTATGTTCAGACTACCGATCTTGATCCCCAATGAGAGAAAGAAATGGGTCGATAGTACTCACCCATCTCCATCACTCTCCCTGGTTGGGAGGCCGTCTTCAAGACACAGGCTTGGAGCTTGGAGCAGGCTTGGAGCTTGGAGCATCATCATCATCATCATCAATCGTATTTATTGAGCGCTTACTGTGTGCAGAGCACTGTACTAAGCGCTTGGGAAGTACAATTTGGCAACATATAGAGACAGTCCCTACTCAATAGTGGGCTCACAGTCTAAAAGGGGGAGACAGAGAACAAAACCAAACATACTAACAAAATAAAATAAATAGAATAGATATGTACAAGTAAAATAAGTAGATAAATAGAGTAATAAATATGTACAAACATATATACATATATACAGGTGCTGTGGGGAAGGGAATGAGGTAAGATGGGGGGATGGAGAGGGGGACGAGGGGGAGAGGAAGGAAGGGGCTCAGTCTGGGAAGGCCTCCTGGAGGAGGTGAGCTCTCAGTAGGGCCTTGAAGGGAGGAAGAGAGCTAGCTTGGCGGATGGGCAGAGGGAGGGCATTCCAGGCCCGGGGGATGAGGAGGGCCGAGGAGCAGCATTTCAAACCAATCCCCTCATTATCCCCCTCCCTCGGGTGATGATTAGCGTGTGCAAGTGAATGGATTGCTGAGCAGTAATTCACATTGACACTACAACTGGGGCATATATAGAAAGACCTTGACATCCCTCCCTGATGCTCAATTTGTTCCACTGAATGAGCTGTACTCTATTGACCCATCAGAGATGTAACCAGACATGACAGCAAGAGTGCCATGTCCTCGAAATCCCAGGGATGTCCCAACTCCTGTCTTCCACGGAACTCTGCATGTCTGACACTGTCCTTATTAAGTCATGTCAGGCCACAACTGCAAATATAGAATATAGAAATAAGGGCAGGGGGAGAGGTAGGAGGAGAAATCCATTATTCTCCTTAAGATTGACTGAATAACTGATCCAAATTTAAAAAAAGGAAGGTAAGGAATTTAGATAGGAGAAATGTCTGCTTTCTAAGACAATCAATTAATCATTAGCATTAGCATTAAGTAAACACTTATGGTCCAAAGAGAACTGCGCCAAGTGCTTGAAAGAGTTCATTAGAGTGAGAAAACACAATCCCAGCCCTCAAAATTTACAATGTAGCAGAAAAGCAAGGCACTGAAATAATTTATAGATAGGATAAGAAAGGGGAAGTACATAGCCAGTTATATGAGTTAGTGCTCAAACGGAAGGGTATGTAAGCTAACATCATAACAATTCATAAGGAAATGAATGGTACTGGATTTAATGCTGAGAAGTAGTTAAGAATGTGTATGGGGAAGACCAATTCAATTGAGTTTACCATAGCATCAAATTGAATGGTCCTCTTGACTGAAAAAGAATATCAATATGTCAATCAATCATATTTATTGATCACTTATTGTGTGCAAAACATTGTATTAAGCGCTTGGGAGAGTACTATGTAACAGAGTTGGTAGACATGTTCCCTGCCCAAACAAGCTTACAGTCTAGAGGAGGAGACAAAATAAATAAATTATGGATATATAACTAATTGCTGTAGAGCTGAGAGCTGAGAAAAGAAATAAAACCAAACTCCAATGGACACCTTATGAAAATGTTGGAAAAGTTAGATAATGAGCATTTTAATTGCTAATAGAAAGTTGGAAGGTATCTCCAAATTAGAAGAGTAGTATTAGCAACATTGCTGTTTATCAATTATCTGCTCGATGTATTTCACTGTAAGAGGCCCTTGGGTAATACAGGATAAAAAAGTGAAACATTCCCTGTCCCAAAGAAGGTTACACTGTAGGGGAATGATGAACTAAAAATATTTACAACAAGAGTAGCCAAAATAAATAATTGAATTAGCATGTATAGAAAAGTACTGAGGATAGATATAAAAATTTTGTTAGGGTCAAGGCTGGCTGATGAGATCATACAATTTAGTGAGGTGAGAAGTTAATCGGGGAAGACATTTAGCAGGAGCTGAAATTTTGCTAGGGCTTTGAAAGATGGTAGACCTGGGGAATCAGTTCCTAGCTAGGGGAAAGACATGAGTAAGAGAACTGGGGTGGAAGAGCTGAGAGCAAGGTTCAGTTGGGTTGGCTTAAGAAGGGTGAAGAGAATGAGTTGGGGAAAAGCAAATGAAAGGAGCAGTGTGGTAAATTGGTAGAGAGCCTTGAAGTTGATTGTGAGGAGTTTCTGCTTAATGCAAAGAGACACAAGGTAGCTAGTGAAGGATTTTGAGGACATGAGAGATGAGGGCCAAGCAATGCTTCAGGAAGGATATTGGTTCAGTGGCATACAGTATAGATTAGATGGGGTAGAGGCTGGAGGCAGGGAAACCACTGAAGATGTCATTTTCTAGCTTTGCTATGACTAGAGTTTGTAACCGAGGGGTAGACGTTTTGTGGAGTGGAAGGAGTAGATCTAAGGAGTTGTAAGACGAAATGAGAGGACTTGGCAATTTACTTATCCAACCCACATAATCTATCTGCCACCTGATTCGGTCCATTCTAACTTTACAACATTGGTAAAATCCACCTTTTCCTCTCCATCCAAATAGCTCCCACGTTAGTCCAACCAATTATCCTATCTCATCTTGACTCCTACATCAGCCTCCTTGCTGACCTGCCTCCTTTCTCTCCCCACCCTAGTCCATATTTCACTCTGCTGCCCAAGTCATTATTCTACAAAAACATTCAGCTCATGATTCCCCACTCCTCAAGAACCACAACTTTTCCCTATCTTACCACCCTGATTTCCTACTACAGCCCAGCGCAAACATTTTGCTCCTCTAATGCCAACCTACTCACTATACCTTGATCTCATCTATCTCACCACTGACCTCTTGCCCATGTCCTGCCTATGGCCTGGGATGTCATCCCTCTTTGTATTTGACAGGCCACTTTCAGAGCCTTACTGAAGGCACATATGCTCTAAGAGACCTTCCCTGACTAGGCATGCATTTCCTCTTCTTTCCCCCCTTCTGTGCTGTCCTTGTACTTGGATTTCCACCCTTTATTCACCTTTCCTTAGCCCCACAGCACTTATGTACATATTATTATTACCAAATACCATCAAGTCATTTCTGATTCATAGAGATATTATGGATATATTTTCTCCAGAACGTCCTGTATTCTGCCATAATCTGTAACCTTTCTAACGGTTCTCTTGATATCGTTGTTATGGTTTCTACCCATCTAGGGAGCTGTAATGTATTTACTTATATTAATGTTTGTCTCCCACTCTAGAGTGTAAGCTCACTGTGAGTGGGGAACATATTTTGCAACTCTGTTCTATTGTGCTCTCCCAAGTTTGTAGAACAGTGCTGGGCATACAGTAAGCGTGCAGTAAATAACATTGATTGATTAATTGATTGAAGATGAGAGCTGAAAGGCAGTGAGGAATCAAGGATGACACTATGGCTGAAGGCTTCTGGGACAGGGAGGATGTTGGTACTATAGACTGGGATGAAACTGTTTTGGCCAACAGCATGGTGAGGGTGACAGGACCCCTGGACTGTTGGTTGCCCACTGCCAGGTAAAAATGACGTAAACTGTGGACTGGTGGTGGCCCACAGTCTGGTTAAGTTGATTTGTGAAATGCTTCAATTCAATTCAATCATATTTATTGAGCTCTTACTGTACTAAGCACTTGGGAGAATAAAACAATAAATAAAACAATAAACAGATACATTCCCTGTTCACAATGAGCTCCCTGTCCATACCTTACTATGTGTCAAACACTGTTCTAAGCTTTGGGGTAGATACAAGCTAATCGGTCCCTGTCCCACATGAGGCTCACAATCTTAATCCCCATTTTGCAGATTAGATATCTGAGGCCTAGAGAGGTGAAGTATCTTGCTCAAAGTCACATAACAGAAAAGTGGTGGAATTGGGATTAAAACCTAGGTCTTTCTGACTCCCAGTTCCGTGCTTTGTCCACTAGGCCAAGCTGCTTCTCTATGGTGACAGAAACCCTAGATTGTTGACAGGTCCCAGATTGGTGACTGTGAAAATATTCTGTACTGTTGGTGCTCCATAGACTGGTGAAGGTGAAAGATCCCTTGGACTGTCCTGGCCCACAGCTTGGTGAAGGTGACAGTATACCTGTACTTGCAGTGGCCAACAGCCAGGTGAAGGTTGCAGAACACCTAGACTGGAGGTGATCCACAGCTTGCATATGGTTACAGAACCCCGGGATTGATGGCAGCCCCTAGCCTGGTGACTGTGAAATTATTCCTGTACTGGTGGTGGTTCACAGTCTGGTGAAGGTGAAAGATCGCTGAACTGATTTGGGCCCACAGTATGGTAAAAATGACAGAAGACATGCACTGGTGGTGGCCAACAGCCTGGTGAGGTTGAAAGAATGTCCTCCCTCCTCAAATCCGACAGAGAATTATTCTTTCCACAGTCAAAAGCCTTACTGAAGGCACATCTTCTCCAACAGAGTTTCCCAAACTAAGCCCCCTTTCCTCATCTTCCACTCCCTTCTGCATCACCCTGACTTCCTCCCTTTGTTCTTCCCTCCCATACCACAGCACGTATGTACATATCTGTAATTTATTTATTTATATTGTTGTCTGTCTCCCCACCTCTAGACTGCCAGCTAGTAGTGGGCTGGGAATGTGTCTGTTCATTGTTGCATTGTACACTCCCAAGAGCTTAGTACATTGTCCTGCACATTGTAAGTGCTCAATAAATGTGACTGAATGAATGAATGACAGAACCCCTAGACTGGTGATGTTCCACAGTCTGGAGATTGGGTCAGAATCCCTGGACTGGTGGTGGCCCCCAGCCTGATGACTGTGAAAATATTCCTTTACTAGTGGTGATTCACAGCCTTCTGAAGGTGAAAGATCCCCTAGACTTGGTTCTGGCCCACAGCATGATGAAGGTGACAGAACATCTGAACGCCTGGACTGTTGCTTGCCCACAGCCTGGTGAATGAGGCAGAATAGCTGGAATGATGATGGAGGACAGCACTGGGAGAGTGACAGAATCCCTGGACTGACGGGGGGCCACAACGTTTTCTATTACCATGGGGTTTTGCAGTAAGGATTGGATGAAGGAATATAAACAACCTTTGTTATGCTGATGATACAACTCTACTAGCAAGAAGTGAAGAAGACTTGAAGGGCTTACTATTAAAAGTTAAGGAACAGAGTAAAAAGATGGGCCTATGTTTGAATGTCAAGAAACAAAGATCATAACAACTGGAAGTTTTAACACATTTGTAGTGGATGAAGTGAAGACTGAAATAGTAGATAATTATTCTCTCCTCGGATCGATAATCAATAATAAAGGAACTAGTAACGAAGAAATACATCGAAGATTCATGTTAGGAAGACTTGCTATGAAGAGCCTGAAAAACTCATGAAATGTGCTGATGTTACCATTGCCACAATAATACAAATTGTCAACTCTATGGTGTTTCCAGTGACAATGTAGGATCTGAAAGCTGGACAGTGAAAAAACAGGATAGAAGAACATCAATTCTTTTGAAATATGGCTTTGGAGAAGGCTTTGGTGAATACCGTGGATTGCCCGAAAACAAACAAATGGATTTTGGAGCAAATTAAACCAAAGTGGTCTTTGGAAGGCCAAATGACTCGACTTAGATTATCATGTTTTGGACACATAATCAGGAGGACTAATTCTCTGGAGAAAACACAAATGCTAGGAAAAGTCCAGGGAAAATGTGGAACAGCAGACTGGCAGCTAGATGGATAGAGACCATAACAACAATAACAGAAGAACCACTAGAAAGTTTGCGGCTTATGCCAGAGGACAGGGCGTTCTGGAGAAAGTATAACCACTCAGTCGCTATGAATCAGAAGTGACTCGACAACACTTAATACTAATAATAATAATGGTCTCAATCATTTTGTTGTCATACATAGAAACTCCTCAAGTAGATCTGAGCTGTGTAGTTAGCAGAGAGAAAAAGTAGTAGCCAAGGTTCAAAGAAGATCATGTTTCACCTCTGAGAGAGGAAAACATCCTAAAAGTCAAGGATTAGTAGTTTGCATGCCTGTTGAATTAAGGTCAGAATTTTTTAATTTTAATAGTAAGGCAAGATTTCCCATCCCTTTATGAACCAGGTACAAGAAACCAGTTATGCATGTGCAAGGTCACTAAGGAATGGGAGTCAGATCAATAAAATTTCATGTTTACCCTCTTTTGGGATATTGATGCATGATTTGGTTGTTGGTTTTTAATGTACTTGTTAAGCACTTACTGCATGCCCAGTACTGTGATAGGTGCTGGGGTAAATACAAGCTAATTGGGTTGGACATAGTGTGAACCAGTCCCTTCTCCTCAATATGTTATCCAACCTTGGCTTCACTGAGTCCATCCTCTTGTTGTTCTTATCTCTCTGGCCTTTCATTCTCAATCTCCCCCGCGGGCTCCTCCTCCCCATCCCATCCCCTTACTGTAGGAGTTCCTCAAGTGTCAGTTCTTGGTCCCCTTCTGTTCTCCATCCATACTCACTCCCTTGGTGAACTCATTCGTTCCCATGGCTTCAACTATCATATCTATGCCGACACCCAAATCTACATCTCCTCCCCTGTTCTCTCTCCCTCCCTGCAGGCTTGTATCAGGACATTTCCCCCTTGATGTCCATCCGGCACCTAAAACTCAACATGTCCAAGACTGAACTCTTTATCTTCCCTCCCAAACCCTGTCCTCTCCCTGACTTTCCCACAGCCTGGTGAATGAGGCAGAACAGCTGGAATGATGGCACTACCATCCTTCCTGTCTCACAAGCCCTCAACCTTGGTGTCATCCTTGACTCTGTTCTCCCATTTACCCCACACATCCAATCCATCACCAAAACCTGCCAGTCTCACCGCAACAGCGTAGTCAAGATCCGCCCTTTCCTCTCCATCCAAACCACTACCTTTCTGGTTCAATCTCTCATCCTTTCCAGACTGGATTGCTGCATCAGCCTCCTGTCTGATCTTCCTTCCTCCTGTCTCTCCCCACTTCAGTCTATACATCACTCTGCTGCCCTGATTATCTTTCTACAGAAACACTCTGGTCATGTCACTCCCCTCCTCAAAAATCTCCAGGGGCTGCCCATCAACCTTCGCATGAAGCAAAAACTCCTCTCTATTGGCTTCAAAGCTCTCCATTACCTTGTCCATTCCTACCTCACCTCCCTTCTCTCCTTCTACAGCCCAGCCCGCACACTCTACGCTTCTGCCGCTAACCTCCTCACTGTGCCTCGTTCTTACCTGTCCCGCTGTCCACCCCTGGCCCACATCCTACCTCTGGCATGGAATGCCCTCCCTCCAGACATCCGCCAAAGTAGCTCTCTTCCTCCCTTCAAAGCCCTACTGAGAGCTCACCTCCTCCAGGAGGGTTTCCCAGAATGAGCCCCTCATCCTCTGCTCCTCCTCCCCTCCCCATTGCCCCCACTCCCTCCCTCTGTCCTACACTCTTCCCCTCCCCACAGCACTTGTGTATATTTGTACATATTTATTACTCCATTTATTTTATTAATAATGTGTATATGTTTGATTTGACTGACCTATGGAAAATTCATCCTTCTTCTTTGAGCATCATCTGCCTATTTTATGGTCGCTTCTGCAGGTTAATTGTTAACTGCTCTCTGTGATGTCATCATCTGCTTAGTTTATTATTCCCATCGAACGTTAATTTTTAACGTCTCTCAATGATGACATCACCTGATTATTTTACTACCGTCGCCTGTTAATCGTTAACTGCTCTCTGTGATGTCATCTGCTTATTTTTTTGCCATCACATATTGTTATCTGCTGTCTGTGATATCATCTGCTTATTTTATTATTGCCATGAAATGTTAATTGTTAACCACTCTCTGTGATGTCACCGCCTACTTATTTTGTTATTGCTACTGAACTACTGCGTGTTAATTGTTAACTACCCGCTGTGCTGTCATTTACTTTGCTGATCTCACCATGAACTATTAATTCCCCTGCTGCCAACTTCCCTTCCCATTCCTCACCTTCCCCTTCCCCTCTCCCACCTAGCTCTTTCCCTCCCTTTCCCTCACCCCCACCCCTCCCTCTCACCTCCTCTCCAGAATCCCTCTGTACCAGCGTCAACCTTCAACTCCTCCCTTCCAATCCCCTCCCTCCCTTCCTCCCCGCCCCTACCCCATCCCAGTTCTCCTTTCTCATCGTCACCCCTCTTTCCCCTCTGCCCGCCCAGGCCCCCGCCAAGTTATCCCAATCCAAACCCTCCCCACCCCTCGCACCCTTCCCCCTCTCTCCCCTCCCTCCACAGCTGCTGCCAAGTGTGGCCTTTGGAACCCCCGCTCCATTATAGGTAAGCTCCCTTTCATCCTGAAACTATTCTTTTCCAGCTCTCTACTCCTCACCCTAATAGAAATATGGCTCTTTCCGGATGACACGGTCTCTTCTGCTACTCTCTCTAGTGGAGGCCTATTCTTCTCACACTCCCCCAGACTCACCGGAAAAGGAGGAGGTGTCGGTTTCCTTCTCACTCCCCAATGTCACTTTCGCACTATCCCTCCTTCCCCTCCTTTGAAGCCCACATTATTCGCTTCTACCACCCCCTCCAGATTCTTGTAGCTGTCATCTGCCGCCCCCCGGCCCCACCTCCAACTTCGTTAACGATTTTGACCCCTTTCACTCCTTCCTTCTCTCCTTTTCCATGCCCACTTTGATCCTCGGAGACTTTAATATCCACATGGATGTCTCTGGTGACTCTTCTCCCGCCCGCCTTCTATCATTCCTTGACGCTGCCAACCTCGTGCTCCACTCCACCTCTCCCAGTCACCACCTTGGTCACATCCTCGACCTCATCACCTCCTACCTCTGCACTATCTCCACCCTCACCAACTCTGAAATCCCTCTCTCTGATCATAAACTTCTCACCTGCCTCCTCACTCACACTCCTTACTCCTCTCCCCTGTAAATCTATATTACTACCTCACAGAGACCTATGCTCTCTCGACCCGGTCCATCTTTCTGAGCGCCTCACACCCCACCTCACCTCCCTTTCCTCTCTACCCAATCTTGATGACCAGATTACTGCTCTCAACTCTACCCTCTCTATTCAACTCAACTCGCTCACTCCCCTTTCCCTTCGCCGCTCCTGTGCCATAACACACAGCCTTGGATCACCGTCACTGTCCACCTCCTTCGCTCTTATGCTCGAGCTGCTGAACGCTGCTGGCAAAAGTCTAAACACCAAGCCAAACTTGTTCACTTCAAGTTTATCCTTTCCTGCCTCAACTCTGCCCTCTCCTCTGCCAGGCAAAACTATTTCTCCTCCCTTATTCACACCCATGCCCATCACCCCCGTTAGCCCTACCGTACATTTAACTCCCTTCTCAGGACCCCTGTTCCTCTTCCTCCTCCATCCCTCACCCCCAGCTATCTGGCGTCTTACTTCAATAGGAAAATTAACTCCATCAAGTCTGAGCTCCCCAAACTCCATCTGAATGTCTGCCCATCATCTAAAATTCAATATGTCCAAGACTAAACTCCTTCTCAGGAGTTACATTGAGGATACAGGAGATACAGGAGGATACAGGAGATACGATTGATTGATTGATTGATTCTCTTCCCTCCCAAACCCTGCTCTCTCCCTGACTTTCCCATCACTGTTGACGACACAACCATACTTCCCGTCTAACAAGCCCGCAACCTTGGTGTCATCCCCGACTCCGCTATCTCGTTCACCCCTCACATCCAATCCATCACCAAAACCTTCCGGTCTCACCTCCACAACATCGACAAGAACTGCCCTTTCCTCTCCACTGAAAGAAGTAAACAGAAACTGCTTTACCTGAGACAAATCTCCAATCTGTTCATTCCTTAACTACTCAAGGAAGGAACCAGACTGTTTGAATGGTCTCCTACCTGTGGGAACTGGTAGAGTCCCAGGATGTTCGCCATGGAGATGGACAGGGCAGACGTGGCTCCTCCAATGACACCCACAGTCTTTTCCTGCTTCCCACAGCTGTAGTTAGGGATGGTCTGCCCTCCTCCTGACATCCCCATCAAGGCACCCTCTATGGCTCTTTCAGCATTGTGGTAGATTTTATGGACATAGAAGCCCAGTGATATATTGGGGAAAAGGCTAGGATCCTTGTTGATCTCATCCATGGCATATAGCAGGGCCAGGAAGTGCTGGAAGTCTTTGTGAACCCATCTGAAATGGGAAAGACAGTGTAAGCCCCCAAGATCTACCCTGCGCCCCACTGCACGTTCCAGGGGACATGTTCTACCAAGAGAACAGATAAGGTACAAAGTCCAGTGGCAGCATCACCCAGCCCAGATCACATCACCTCCTGCACTGGCCATCCTGCATCGTCTCCCGCACCACCCAGCCCCATGTCCTCCCTGGCTCGGAGTCACAGCTCCAATGGCTACGAGGACAGGGAGGGAGTAGAGGGAACTATTTTCCCCTCAAACCCAGAAGAACGATCTGGGGGACAGAACCTGAAGGGAAAGAACGAAGGACAGAGAATCCAGACTAGGAAATGATGCTGGGGGCTCAGAGTACAGGCTGGACCTGTCTCAGAAAAGATGTCAGAAACTCAGTGTTGAATACACTCCCTGCTCAATTATCAAGTGCCATCAAAAGAGAAAAAACAGAAGAAGTAGCGAGGCCCAAGCTTGGGAGTCAGGAGACTTGGGTTCTAATACCAGCTCTGCCACATTTCTGCTGTGTGACCTTGGGCCGGTCACTTAACTTCTCTGTGCCTCAGTTAACTCATCTGTAAAATGCGGATTAAAACCTAGTCAGAGTGTGAGCCCCATGGGTGACAGGAACTGTATCCAACCAGTGTTTAGGACAGTGCTTTGCATAGCAAATGCTTAGCAAGTACCATAATTTAATTAAATGGATTTAATATGACCACTAGCACCCAAAAAACTTGCCTAACAATACAGTCCTTTCTGTAACTTCAGAGTGTAACTTTTCACTCTGAAAAACAGTTATGGTCTGCAGAGATAACGTCCCTGCGATTACCAGGTCCCCATCCCTATAGTAGGTGGCTGGATACTGTCTGTCGAGGCAGCAGGGAGTCTTCTCTTCCCCCCTGGTGGAATTGGGAAGCTGGAGGAACAGCAACAAATTAATCTGAGAGAGCATCAGGTTAGGCGAGTCTAGGATAAACAGTGAGGATCACCAGAATCAGGAGACTGACTCTTCTCCACGGGCAAAGGGACTGGGGCTTCAGCATCCACTCCTCTCAGAGGGAAACTGTCAATAAGTTGTTGAGCAGCCCACATCCAGGACAAACTGAGATGTAGGGAAAATTGGGAGGGGAGGGTTATGAGAGTTTGCCTGGACTTGTAGTTAGAATGATTGCTGTGTTTTCATGCCATAGTTTGCTTGTAGTTGGGAATGGGTGGAACACTGGGTTCCTTCTCCTGTGCCCAGTCTGGGACAAGAGAAATCAGCGATGCAGGGGCTCTGGGGATTATCCTTGCCTAGGGTTCTGCACCTGCAACCCTGAAACTTTCTCACAAACACCAGAGGATAAAACAGTTAGAAATTGCCCTCCCTCATGGGTCCCCAAGAAGTTTGAAAGCATAGAGAGGTTTGGGGGAATCAGGGATGATTCTAGAATTGGGGAGCCTCCCATAGCTCTGTCCTCCCTGCCCTGAGCCCCACAATATGGCCAGTCCCCGCACAACTCCAGGGTTGACATCCCTTGAATCAGGCAGGAGGCTGGGAGTAGTGACAAGGACAGAAAATGATCTTAAGAAAGTAGGTCATAGGCCTTACACACACCTACGCCCCACTACCCAGAACAAAAGGCCCTGGGCGTGGTCAATGCCAGACCATCCCAACAGTCCAGGACACATCCAAAGATCAAAACCTCCATCTTCTGACAAGATTGGACAGCAAGAAGATAGTAAATACACTCAACCCCTCTGTGTGATCCCTTCTTCCTCCTCCCACACTTTCCGTATAATTCTGGCTCTGAGGCCACAGGCCCACGATCCATTCCCACCCTAGCTCTTCTTCCATGAATCCTCCGTAAAGGCTCCTGGGGTTTAGGGTATGTGGAGGACGGCAGTTTCTGTTGGACGCTGGCCTCTCCTGGAAACTCCAGGGACAATCACATCCTACTGAGGATTCAATCATTCAACCCCCAGATTGTCAACTGCTCTGAATGGTCCATACATTCAACCAATCATATTTTTTGACCACTTACTGTGTGTGGAGCATTGCACTAAGCACTTGGGAGAGGGCACTCCAGTAGAGTTGCTAGACACAATCCCTACCCACAACTACTCACAGTCTACAGGAGGATTTCTTTCTCTGGAATCTCATATCTAGGTGACTTTCTGAGGGTCTGTGGGACCTCACGTCCTGGGGAGCAGAGTACAAGCTCAGCTGATGGTTCCAGAAGCAGCAACCTGAGGTCAGCTCTGGTATGGAGGGAGCAGTTCTCTATCAGGCCTGACCTTGGTTCTTCTGGTAGTCCTCCAAGAATCGGAATCCCACAGTTCCACAGCACGAGTCTGCAAAGGCAGACCAATTGTTTGGTCTCAATCCTACTGGCCGTGGACTGTGAGAACCCCCTCTGGTGCTGGCAGTCAATACTGCTGTTTTTAGCCTGCTGGGCTGGTGGGAGAACCTGCAGGGAAACCTTATTCAGCTGGGCGAATGGCCAGAAAAGTGACAGGTACACATTACTGTCAGTGAGGGCAATGCAATGCATTTTGGGGAACGTGAACCAACCTCATGGTTTGGGGAGATTCACTGCTATGGGAAATGGTGCCCCCACTTGCCTGTGGTTTAGAGGAGGGGAGCCGTTTTCTTCTGACTTTGTGAGAAAGTTTCAGGGACTAAGATTCCCACACTAAGCCCCTCTTTTTCGTCTGATCCTCCTCCCCTCCCCATCTACTTCTCCCCATCCCCCCACCCTACCTCCTTTCCCTCCCCACAGCACGTGTAGATATTTCTACAGATTTATTACTCCATTTACTTTACTTGCACATATTTAGTATTGTATTTATTTTATTAATTATGTGCATATAGCTGTAATTCTATTTGTTCTGATGATTTTAACACCTCTTTACATGTTTTGTTTCGTTGTCTATCTCCCCCTTCTAGACTGTGAGCCCGTTGTTGGGTAGGGACCATCTCTATATGTTGCCGACTTGTACTTTCCAAGCTCTTAGTACAGTGCTCTACACACAGTAAGCGCTCAATGAATACGATTGAATGAATGAATGAATGAGTGAATGAATGAATGAATGAATGAAGATTCAGGTAGATCTTTGTCAGCCCCAGTTGGTGAGGGAAGAATGTAAGGCTGCTCAGACAACAGGGAAACCGATTCAATTTTCTTCTCTCCAAGAGAGTATCTGCCTGAGTAGGGGACCAGTTTGGTGAGTTTTCCTTGATGAATCTGGGACACAATTTCAGCCTGCTAGGACGATCCTGACTTGGGCCAAGTTAACTCCGACCAACAGTCAGTTTATCTCACAAAATCTGGAATCTCCATTCCTGGGCTTAGTGTACTGCTGTAATTCATATTCATTTGTTGAATTCCTCAACTGTTTCTGTGGGTGGAATCAGATCTTGCCTGAACAGCTGGCTCTGGGTCTTTGGTAACAAACAGATTGAAGTTGAAATGACATTGGGCAGGGGCCCTCCAGGGCTCTCACAAACACCACTGCCTTGGGGGCAGGAAAAGGTCACCTAGTTTCTCCACGATGTGGTCCAGAAGCTGTCTGCCTGTCTGGCTGGAGTCCTAGTTAGACATATCTGAGGTGCTTGGGGACACTTTCAGCTCCTTAGCTTCCTCCCCCACCACCCCATTTTGAGTTTCCCTTTCCACCCCTCTGAGAGACTCGTTTCAAGACTTCAGTTTTGGTATGGCTGGGAAGAAGAGAGAGAGAGAGAAAATAAAACAGAGAGATCAACTTATAGTTCCTCATTCAGTATCCACTTAGGCAAATCAGAGAATCATCATGGCCTAGTGGGAAAAGCCTGGACCTGGGAATCCTATGACCTGGCTTCAATTATCAGCTCCATCATTTGTCTGCTGTGTGGCCTTAGGCAAGTCACTTAATTTCTCTGTGCCTTAGTTTCCTCATTTATAAAATGGAGATTAAATCTTACTCTTTCCTTCTTAGATGGTGATCCCCCATTGGGAAAAGGAGTGTGTCCAATCTGAGTATTGGAGTGTGTCCAATCTGGTGTATCTACCCCAGCGTTTAGTACAATGCTTGGCACATAGTAAATGCTTAACAAATACCATAAGAAAATTCCCCCAAGGTTCCAGCCATATTTTTCTAAAGTTGGCAAGGTTATTCCTGAGCTCTCTTACCCTTCCCATCTGAAAGGTCTCTGCCTAAGTCTGGCACCTGGGTGTAGTGTCTGTAGTTCTCCATCCCGGTGTGGTCAGTCACAAGGGCTTCAGAAATGGAGCCGCACCTGTAGCTCCACAAAATGTCTCGCTCTGTTCGCCTCCCCCGCCCCCGGCCTCAGAACTGCTGTGAATCTCATGGTTTTGTCCACCTCCTTAGAACAGAACTTTCTGAAGCAGAAGATGTCAGAACTGATAAGGTCCAAAAGAACTTTGGCCAGGGAGACCAGGTGTGGGATGGGATGAAAAGCAGGTAATTTGAATGGGAACCATGTGTTTTCTGTGATGGGTTAACTGAACGTTGATTTTATGAACCATTTTTTTGTAAAACTTAATCAATCAGTAATTTATTGAGTGCTTACTGTTGTGCAGAGCACTATATTAAGCATTTAGGAGAGAACAATAAAACAACAAAACAGAGTTGGTAGATACGTTTCCTGCTCACAGCAAACTTACAGTTTAGAGGGGAAAACAGGCATTAATATAAATAAATGATTTAATGCTACATACATACGTGCTGTGGAGTTGAAGTGGGGGGGGGGTTAAATGAAGGGAGTAAATCCAACTGCAGGGGCAATACAGAAAGGAGTGGGAGAAGAAGCAATGAGGGCTTAGTCAGGGAAGACCTCGTGGAGGAGATGTGCTTTCAGTATGGCTTTGAAGATGGGGAGAGTAATTGTCTGTTGGATATGAAGAGGGAGGGAGTTCAAGGCCAGAGGCAGGATGTGAGTGAGTGGCAAAATAGATAAGATCAAGGTACTTCGAGTAGGGTGGCATAGAGGAGTGTGATATGTTGTCTGATCTGTAGTAGGAGAACAGAGAGATGAGGTAGGAGATAAGGAGATGAGGTCGAGGGGGCAAGTTGATTGAGTTCTTTACAGTTAATGATAAGGAGTTTCTGTTTGATGCGAAGGTTGAAAGGCAACCACTAGAGCAAGGGAGATTTTAGGGGGAACAAGTCTGAGAGATTCCATTTTCTCAATAAAGTGGGTAGCTAGGTCATTAGGGACTATGGGTGGGGGAGCTGGAGAGGAGAGTTAAATTTTTGGACCAACTGGTGAGTACAACAGGCATGGATGTCAATTAGCGTGGAGAAATAATTTGGCTGGGCAGAGGAGAGGGCAGAGTTAAAGCGAGCAAACGTGAACTTGATCCAGGCAAGTGATCCAGGCAGCAAAGTGAGGTAAGGGCTGAAGTGGGAATAGACAGGAGACAGGAAGGTTAGTACAGAGGCTGACATAGAAACTGAAGCAGAATAGGCTTGCCATGGTAATTACCAAGGATTAATGTTCTCACAGTTTGGATGTAGATGAAAGGGAGGCATTTAGTGATGCTGTGAAGGCTGAACCAACATGATTTAGTGAGTTATTGAATATATGGTTTTAGTGAGGGATAGTTAACACCAAGGTTTTGGGATAGTGAGCCATTGGAGAGTGAACAGTTAAAGATGGCAGTTAGGGAGGGGATAAGTGCTTTCAAAAGTGCAAAGGGATAGGGTCTGGTGCAAAGTTGGTGGGATTAGGTTTCGAGAGAAGGAAACAGACTTCTTCTTGAGATACTACTGGGAACAATGTCAGAGTTGAAGAAAGGGCAGGAGGGAGGAGGGAATGGAGAGAAGCAGAGGAGATTTTAGGGGGATCAACTCTGAAGGGTTACAGTTTTCTCACTGAACCCTTGAAAGAGGGTTCTTTCTCATTTAAAGAGGCCAGGTCGTTAGGTGTAAGAGAAAGAGATGGGGAAGCAGGGTGGGAGGTTGAGGGGAGGCAGAGGTTAAAAAAGGAGACACTTTCACCCCTATGAATAGGTCAGCAATTCCAAAAATCCACGACATTTATTGAGCACTTAATGTGTACAGAGGCTTGCACTAAAACTCTGGGAGATTACAATACAGTAGAATTGGTAGATACCATCCCTGAGCACAGTGAGCTTGCACTCTAGAAGAGGAGCAAGACATTAAAATAAATTATACATAGCAGAGGTGACAGAAGATAAATATATGAACTTCAGTGCAGAATGGCTTTAGGTGGTGTATGTCTCAGGTGAACTGCATACAAAGCTGTCCACAGAATGAGCGGTCGACACACTGAGCACAGATGGCTTAATTATAATTACGGTATTGATTAAGTGTTTACTATGTGCCAAACACTGTTCTCTGCTCTGGGATAGGTAACAAGGTCATCAGGTTGTCTCACGTGAGTCTCACAGTCTTAATCCTCATTTTCTAGATAAGGTAACTGAGGCACAGAGAAGGTAAGTGGTTTGCCCAAGGTCACATAGCAGGCAAGTGGTGGAGATGGGATTAGAACCCACGACCTCTGACTCCCAAACCCGTGCTTATTCCACTAAGCCACGTTGCTTCTCACATGGGCGGGAGTTTAACACAGCCTTTCCTTTGCATAAGGCCACTCGTGGTTGACAGGCGGCTCCCCTTGGCCCTTCCGAAGATGCTCCTACAGTAGCAAACCCTCCTTAGTCTCCGTATTGTTCGACAGGTTCTGAGACTTCTCATTGGTGATTGAGCGGGAAGTTGGCATCCCTTGTTCTCCGGTGGTCTCCGTTCATCATGCTTTGTCCCTCCTCCAATGGTCCATTGATCGCCGTGTCGTGGTCTGATCCACCATCTTAGAGCCATGTGGCCTGGCGATGGTTGGGAGGCACCCCGAAAACATCAAGGTTTTGGCGAGCCCCATCTCTATGCTGCGGGGCCTCCTTGGACCCCAGGGGACAACAAGTAAGCTTGAATTTCCCTCCCCACACCTCAGCAGAGCCCAACCTAGACCGCGATTTGGCCAGGGAGGGGAAGGAGCAACGAGGAAAACTACTTTTGGACTGGGCTCCGTGTTAGAAGCAGCCTGGGGATGCCCCGAAGCAGCAAAGACTCTATGCGTGGGGCCCTGGGTAAGATATCAAGTGGGGCTCACCTCTCTGACCCAGTTCACAAGCCTGGGAGGGGAAGGGTAACATCCATCATCATTATCATCATCAATCGTATTTATTGAGCGCTTCCTGTGTGCAGAGCACTGTACTAAGCGCTTGGGAAGTACAAGTTCGCAACATATAAAGACAGTCCCTACCCAACAGTGGGCTCACAGTCTAAAAGGGGGAGACACCGAACAAAACCAAACATACTAACAAAATAAAATAAATAGAATAGATATGTACAAATAAATAAATAAATAAATAAATAGAGTAACGAATATGTACAAACATATATACATATAGACAGGTGCTGTGGGGAAAGGAAGGAGGTAAGATGGGGGGATGGAGAGGGGGACGAGGGGGAGAGGAAGGAAGGGGCTCAGTCTGGGAAGCATCCACCTCCGAGCCCAAAATCCTGCTGAAGAGGCACAGGGCCGTACAGCCAATTGTTATGGGGTCAGATTCGGGTCACGGCTGAGGGCTCCGGGAAACGGAGGAGTCACAGGAAAGAGAACAATTCAGGGAATTGAAGGCACCCACCAGAATCAAATGGAACCAAGCAACCTTCCATAGGGAGACTGAGGGTCTGTCCTAGAGCATGATGGGAAACACTCTGATCCTGTCTCCCAAGACATCAGTTAGGGAAAGAACAGAGCCCCAGCCCTGGCCCCTAATGTCCTTGAGCCAGAGGCCGGGCAGGAGAGGGAGCCTCAATCCCTCCTCTCTCAGGGCCCTAAACTCAGAGTCCGAGTTGCCCCAGATGACTGCTCCTCTGTAGCCCACCTACAGGGAAGAGGTTGTGGGGATCAGTTCTTGGCGCCTGTTTCTCTCCCACCTCCCCATTAGACTCTGAGGTAGAGCACTGCCTCTACCCAGGCTTCAAGCATCTGGTCACCTGAGGAAATTATTTGAGTTTCTCCACTCTATCTGCCAGACCCTGCTTTGCAATTTCATTTGCCTAAACTCACGGGGATGTGTGTCCAGAACAGCCACTCCACTGCATTGGGAATCATCTGGCCCCGGCCTGGGGTGTTATCCCAGAAAACAAGGCAGGTGGCTGCCGCCATCATGGTAGGAATCCAGCCTGGAGGAGGCAAGAGCCCAGGAGGCCATGGGACAAACACCCCAGTGATCCACAGGAGCATCCAGGCCTGACATCTGATTCAGATTTGCCCCTGAATCCCTCCTGGTTGTCCCTGACAGGATTTCCTTCTCCTTTTGTACTGCCATTGCAATAAAATTGGGGTTGTGAAAAATGGTGGGTGATGAAAACAACAATCTTGAACTAATGTACTGGAGATCATTTCCTCTACAACCACTCCCAGATATTCCTGGCTGGCCACAGTAGAATCATGTAGCACTTGGGGACTAAGTTGCAGCCAAGATGCCTGGTACCAGAGGCCATAATGTCTGTCTCCCTGCTTCTAGACTGTGAGCCCGTTGTTGGGCAGGGATTGTCTCTATTTGTTGTGGAAATGTACTTTCCAAGCGCTTAGTACAGTGCTCTGCACACAGTAAGCATTCAATAAATATGATTGAATGAATAGTAATAGATCCAAAAGGTATCCCCAGTCTGAGGCAAATCATTTCAGGCCCAGAACTGTTCTGGAGGACACTACGGCCAGACAGACTCTCATCTTCTCTGCCCCCAGAGCAAGGCCAACTCTAATCCCCTTATCCCTGCAGTCAATCAGTGGCATCTACTGAACAATTTCTGTTGGCAGAACACTATTCTAAACCCTAGGGAGTGAACAATACAGTTGGTAGACACCCTCCCTGCCCACAAGCAACCTACATTCTAGTCAGTGAGACAATCAAGAAAAGAAATTACAAACAGGAGAAGCAACAGAAGATTTATATACGAGGGCTCTGGAGTGAATATCAAAGTGCTAGGGAGAAAGCACACAAGTGAAAAAGAGAGGCAGAAGGGAGAGCTACAGTGGGGAGGTGAGAGGTTAGTCAAGGAAGGTTTCCTAGACGAGATATGATTTTAATAGAGCTTTAAGGATGGAGAGAGCTATAGGCTGTCAGATATGAAAGGGGAGGGAACTTCCAGTAGAGAGAGAGGATGTGAATAAAGAGCGAGCTGCTAGAGAATAAGATGGAATACAGTAAATAATTTCCCTTAAGAGGAGTAAAGTGTATGGACTAGGTTACAGTGGGAGATTAGAGAGGACAGTTAGAAGGGGGAGGGTTGATTGATCGCTTTAAAGCAGATAGCAAAAAGTTTCTGTTCGATGCAGAGAACGATGGGCAACCCCTGGGGTATTTTGAGGGGTTGGTGGTTCTTATCTCTCCGGCCGTTCATTCTCATTCTCCTTTGCGGCCCCTCCTCCCTGTCCCATCCCCGTACTGTAGGGGTTCCTCAAGGGTCAGTTCTTGGTCCCCTTCTGTTCTCTATCTACACTCACTCCCTTGGTGAACTCCACGGCTTCAACGATCATCTCAACGCTGATGACACCCAAATCTACGTCTCTGCCCCTGCTCTCTCTCCCTCCCTTCAGGCTCATGTCTCTCCTGCCTCAGGACATTTCCATCTGGATGTCAGCCCGCCATCTAAAACTCAATATGTCCAAGACTGAACTCCTTATATTCCCTCTCAAACCCTGCCCTCTCCATGATTTTCCCATCAATATAGACGGCACTACCATCCTTCATCCTTCTACCCTGCTGGTTCAATCTCTCATCCTATCCCGACTGGATTACTGCATCAGCCTCTTCTCTGACCTCCCATCCTCCTGTTTCTCCCCACTTCAGTCTAGACTTCACGCTGCTTCCCCGATCATCTTTGTGCAGAAACACTCTGGGCATGTTACTACCCTCTTCAAAAATCTCCAGTGGCTACCAGTTAACCTATGCATAACGCAAAATCTCCGCACTCTTAGCTTCAACGCTGTCCATCACCTCGCCCCCTCCTACCTCACCTCCCTTCTTTCCTTCTACAGCCCAGCCTGCCACCCTCAGCTCCTATGCCGCTAAGCTCCTCACTGTGTCTCATTCTCGCCTGCCCGCTGTCGACCCCTGGCCCACGTCCTCCCCCTGCCCTGGAATGCCCTCCCTCCACACATCGGCCAAGCTAGCGCTCTTCCTCCCTTCAAAGCCTTACTGAGAGCTCACCTCCTCCAGGAGGCCTTCCCAGACTGAGCCCGCTCTTTTCTCTCCCCCTTACCGTACCCCCCGCCCTACCTCCTTCCCCTCCCCACAGCACCTGCATATATATTGTACAGATTTATTACTGTATTTATTTTACTTGTACATATTTACTATTCTATTTATTTTGTTAATGATGTGCATCTAACTTTAATTCTATTTATTCTGATGACTTGACCTCTGTCCACATGTTTTGTTTTGTTGTCTGTCTCCCCCCTCTAGACTGTGAGCCCGTTGTTCGGCAGGGATTGTCTCTATTTGTTGCTGACTTGTACTTCCCAAGCACTTAGTACAGTGGTCTGCACACAGTATGTGCTCAGTAAATACGATTGAATGAATGAATGAATGAATAATTTTTCAGAGAAATGATCTAGGCTGCTGAGTTGAATATGGACTAGAGTGGGGAAAGCCTGGAGGCAGGGAGGTCAATGAGGAGGCTGAGCCTCCTTGCATGATAAGACATATGCTTGGACCTGCATGGATGCAATTTGGACAGAGATGAAGGGGAAGGTTATAGAGATGCTGTGAGTGGAGAACGGACAAGAGTTAGTGACTGATTGGAGATGCACACTGAAAGGCACTAATGAGTTTTGGGAGCCCCAGAACTCCCTTCACCAGCAGACACCAACCCAGTGATCACCACCTGGGAAAGCTGCCAACATGACAGGCTTCAGGATCTTCCATGAACTGAGGAGGAACTCAAAATATATAGGATCTATTCATTCATTCATTCATTCAATCATATTTATTGAGCACTTACTGCGTGCAAAGAACTGTACTAAGCACTTGGGAGAGTAAAATGTAACAGTAAACAGACGTTCCCTGACCACAGTGAGCTCACAGTCTAAAAGGGGGATACTAATAATTGCACTTTCTAAGCACTTACAATGTGTCAAGCACTGTACTAAGTGCACTAACTACAAGGTAATCAAATGGGACAAAGACCATGTTTCTCATGGGGCTCATAATCTTAATCCCCAATTTACAGATGTGGTAACTGAGTCACAGAGAAGTTTAGAGATTTGCCCAAGTGGTAGAGCTGGGATTAGAACCCAGTGCTCTATCCACTGGAGTAGATACTATTTGTCTGCTTACACCTTTTCCAAGGCGTCTCCCCTCCCATGACCCCCCTTAACAGTTCCACCCTACTCCAGAACTGTCATCTGTAGGACTCCATCCTCCACCACCTATGAGACATGTCTACCAAGGGCCCCTGGACTCTCCTTGCCATTAGCCGTTTTCATTTGATTTGAATGACCCATGGACAATTCATCCTTCTGCTTTGGACATCATCTGCCTACTTAATGGTTGATTCTGCTTGTTAATTGTGAACTGCTCTCTGTGATGTCATCATCTGCTCATTTTATTATTACCATCGAATGTCAATTGTTAAGAGCTATTAATAGCGTTTCACCATCTGCTTATTTTATTGCCATGGCATGTTAATTGTTAACTGATCTCTGTGATGTCATCATCTGCTTATTTCATTGCCATCGCCTGTTGATTGTTAACTACCCGCTCTACTATCATTTACCTTGCTGACTTCAGCATAACCTGTCAATTCCCCGGCTCGCAGCTGCCCTTCCCATTCCCCACCTTCCCCTTCGCCTCTCCAACCCAGCTCTTTCCCCGCTTTCCCCCGCCCCCACCCCTCCATCTCACCCCCTCCATAGAATCCCTCTGTACCAGCGCAAACCCTCTACCCCTCCATTCCAACCCCACCACTTCCCTCTTCCCCGCCCCCACCACATCCCAGTTCTCCTTTCTCATTGCCACCCCCTCTTCCCCCTCTCCCCTCCCAGGCCCCCTGCCAACTCATTCCAATCCAAATCCTCCCCACCACTCGCACCCTTTCCCCTCCCTACCCTCCTTCCACAGCTGCTTTCTAGTGTGGTCTTTGAAACCCTCGCTCCATTATAGGCAAGCTCCCTTTCATCACTGACCTGTTCCTTTCCAGCTCTCGCCTCCTGGCCCTAATCGAAACATGGCTCACTTCGGAGTACACGGTCTCTTCTGCTGCTCTTTTCTTTTTTTTTTTTTTTTGATGTCATTTATTAAGCGTTTACTATGTGCAAAGCACAGTTCCTAAGCTCTTCTTCTCCAACTCCCCCAGGCTCACCTGAAAAGGAGGAGATGTCGGCTTCCTTTTTGCACCCCAATGTGGCTTTTGCACTACCCTCCTCCCCCTTCCCTTTCCTTCCCCTCCTTTGAAGCCCAAATTATTCGCCTTTACCAACCCCTCCAGATTCTTGTAGCCATCACCTACTGCCCCCCTGGCCCCACCTCCAACTTATTTTAATGACTTTGACCCCTTGATCACCTTCCTTCTCTCCTTTTTCATGCCCTCTCTGAACCTCGGAGAAATCAACATCCACATGGATGTCCCTGGTTACTACTCTGCCAAACGCCTTCTATCTCTCTTTGACGTTTCCAACCTCCTGCTCCACTCCACCTCGCCCACTCACCAACTTGATCACAGCCTCGACCTCATCATCTCCTACCGCTTCACTATCTCCACCCCCACCAACTCTGAAATCCCTCTCTCTGATCATAACCTTCTCATTTGCCTCTTCACTCACACTCCTCTCCCCTGTAAATCTATATTACTACGTCACAGAGACCTCCGCTTTCTCGACCCCAACTATCTTTCTGAGCGTCTCACATCCCATTTCGCCTCCCTTTCCTCTGTACCCAATCTTGATGACCAGATTATTGATCTTAACTCTACCCTCTCTATTCAGCTCACCTCGCTCGTTCCCCGTTCGCTTCGCTGCTCTCAAACCACTAACCCACAGCCTAGGATCACTGCCACTGTCCGCCTCCTTCGCTCTTATGCTCGAGATGGTGAAGGCTGCTGGGGAAAGTCTAAATACCAGGCCAACCTTGTTCACTTTAAGTTTTTCCTTTCCTCCCTTAGCTTTGCACTCTCCTTTTCCAGGCAAAACTATTTCTCCTCCCGTATTAAAATCCATGCCCATCATATCACCATCAGCTCTTTCATACATTTAACTCCCTTCTCAGGCCCCCTGTTCCTCCGCCCCTCTATCCCTCACCCCCAACGATCTGGCCTCCTACTTCATTAGTAAAATCAACTTCATCAGGTCTGAGCTCCCAGAAGTCACCCCTTCCCCTTCTCCATCCCCCCTGGTCTCAGCTCTCTCCGCTACTCTCCCATCCTTCCCAGCAGTATCTTCAGATGAGATCTCCTCCCTCCTCTCAAGTGTTACTCCATCCACCTGTGATTCTGACCCCATTCCCTCTATTCTTATGAAATCCCTTGCCCATTCCCTCCTCCGCTCCTTAACTTCCATTTTCAACCACTCACTCTCCACTGGTTCCCTCCCCTCTGCCTTCACACATGCCCATGTCTCCCCATCTAAAAAAACCCTCTCTTAACCCCACATCCCTTTCTAGCTATCGCCCTATCTCCCTCTTACCATTCCTTTCCAAATTCCCAGAACGAGTCATCTACACTCGCTGCCTTGAATTCCTCAACACCAACTCTCTCCTTGACCTCCTCCAATCTGGCTTCCATACCCTACACTCCAACGAAACTACCCCCTCTAAGATCACCAATGACCTCCTTGTTGCCAGATCCAATGGCTCCTACTCTATCTTAAACCTCCTCGATCTCTCACCTGCCTTCAACACTGTGGATCACCTCCTTCTCCACAACACACTATCCAACCGTGAATTCATAGACTCCGTCCTCTCCTAGTTCTCCTCTTATCTCTCCGGACATTCATTGTCAGTCTCCTTTGCAGCCTCCTCCCCTCCCCCCCACCACCAGTCGCCTAACTGTAGGGGTTCCTCAGTTCTAGGTCCCCTTCTGTTCTCTATCTACACTCACTCCCTTGGTGAACTCATTCGCTCCCACGGCTTCAACTATCATTTCTATGCTGATTACACCCAAATCTGCATCTCTGACCCTGCTCTCTCTCCCTCCCTTCAGGCTCGGGCCTCCTCCTGCCTTCAAGACATCTCCATCTGAATGTCTGCCCGCCATCTAAAACTCAATAGGTCCAAGACTGAACTCCTTATCTTCCCTCCCAAACCCTGCCCTCTCCCTGACTTTCCCGTCACTGTAGATGTCACTACCATCCTTCCCGTCTCACAAGCCCACAACCTTGGTGTCATCCTCGACTCCGCTGTCTCGTTCACCCCAGACATCCAATCCATCACCAAAACCTGCCGGATTCACCTCCACAACATCGCTAAGATCCGCCCTTTTCTCTCTTACACAACATTTCTCTGGGCTTCTACCTCTTCAACATCCACTTCCTCAACCATATTGACATAGGGAGTACTATGGCTTTGCTCTCGGGAAGACCTGCTGCAGTGGTCCCAACTACAGCTGTGAGCAGGAGCGGCAGGACAAGCTGGTGGCTATTATGGGAACTCAATCGCTCCCACGACTTCAACTATCATCTCTACGCTGATGACACCCAAATCTACATCTCTGCCCCTGCTCTCTCTCCCTCCCTTCAGGCTCTGGTCTCCTCCTGCCTTCAAGACATCTCCATCTGGATATCTGCCCGCCATCTAAAACTCAATATGTCAAAGACTGAACTCCTTATCTTCTTTCCCAAATCCTGCCCTCTCCCTGACTTTCCCATCACTGTTGATGGCACTACCATCCTTCCGTCTCACAAGCCCGCAACCTTGGTGTAATCCTTCACTCCACTCTCTCGTTCACACCTCACATCCAATCCGTCACCAAAACCTGCCGCTCTCACCTCCACAACATTGCCAAGATCCACCCTTGCCTCTCCATCCAAACCGCTACCCTGCTGGTTCAATCTCTTATCCTATCCCGACTGGATTACTGCTTCAGCCTCCTCTCTGATCTCCCATCCTCCTGGCTCTCCCCACTTCAATCTTTATTTCACGGTGCTGCCCGGGTCATCTTTGTGCAGAAACGCTCTGGGCATATTACTCCCCTCCTCAAAAATCTCCAGTGGCTGCCAATCAACCTACGTATCAGGCAAAAACTCCGCACTTTCAGCTTCAAGGCTCTCCATCACCTCGCCACCTCCTAACTCACCTCCCTTCTTTCCTTCTACAGCCCAGACCTCACCCTCCGCTCCTCTGCCGCTAGCCTCCTCAGTGGGCCTCGTTCTCTCCTTTCCTGCCACCGACCCCCAGCCCACGTCCTCCCCCTGTCATCATCATCATCATCATCAATCGTATTTATTGAACGCTTGCTATGTGCAGAGCACTGTACTAAGCGCTTGGGAAGTACAAATTGGCAACATATAGAGACAGTCCCTACCCAACAGTGGGCTCACAGTCTAAAAGGGGGAGACAGAGAACAAAACCAAACATACTAACAAAATAAAATAAGTAGAATAGATATGTACAAATAAAATAAATAAATAAGTAGAGTAATAAACATGTACAAACATATGTACATATATACAGGTGCTGTAGGGAAGGGAAGGAGGTAAGATGGGGGATGGAGAGGGGGACGAGGGGGAGAGGAAGGAAGGGGCTCAGTCTGCGAAGGCCTCCTGGAGGAGATGAGCTTTCAGCAGGGCCTTGGAGGGAGGAAGAGAGCTAGCTTGGCGGATGGGCAGAGGGAGGGCATTCCAGGCCCGGGGGGTGACGTGGGCCGGGGATCGATGGCGGGACAGGCGAGAACGAGGTATGGTGAGGAGATTAGCGGCGGAGGAGTGGAGGGTGCGGGCTGGGCTGTAGAAGGAGAGAAGGGAGGTGAGGTAGGAGGGGGTGAGGTGATGGAGAGCCTTGAAGCCCAGGGTGAGGAGTTTCTGCCTGATGCGCTGATTGATTGGTAGCCACTAGAGATTTTTGAGGAGGGGAGTAATATGCCCAGAGCGTTTCTGGACAAAGATAATCCGGGCAGCAGCATGAAGTACGGATTGAAGTGGAGAGAGACACGAGGATGGGAGATCAGAGAGAAGGCTGATGCAGAAGTCCAGACGGGATAGGATGAGAGCTTGAATGAGCAGGGTAGCGGTATGGATGGACAGGAAAGGGCGGATCTTGGCAATGTTGTGGAGCTGAGACCGGCAGGTTTTGGTGACGGCTTGGATGTGAGGGGTGAATGAGAGAGTGGAGTCGAGGATGACACCAAGGTTGGGGGCTTGTGAGACGGGAAGGATGGTAGTGCCGTCAACAGAGATGGGAAAGTCAGGGAGAGGGCAAGGTTTGGGAGGGAAGACAAGGAGTTCAGTCTTCGACATGTTGAGCTTTAGGTGGCGGGCAGACATCCAGATGGAGATGTCCTGAAGGCAGGAGGAGATGCGAGCCTGGAGGGAGGGGGAGAGAGCAGGGGCAGAGATGTAGATCTGGGTGTCATCAGCGTAGAGATGATAGTGGAAGCCGTGGGAGCGAATGAGGTCACCAAGGGAGTGCGTGTAGATTGAGAACAGAAGGGGACCAAGTACTGAACCTTGGGGAACCCCCACAGTAAGAGGATGAGAGGGGGAGGAGGAGCGTGCAAAAGAGACTGAGCAAGAGCGATCGGAGAGATAAGAGGAGAACCAGGAGAGGACGGAGTCTGTGAAGCCAAGGTCGGATAGCATGTTGAGGAGAAGGGGGTGGTCCACAGTGTCGAAGGCAGCTGAGAGGTCGAGGAGGATTAGGACAGAGTATGAGCCGTTGGATTTTGCAAGCAGGAGGTCATTGGTGACCTTTGAGAGGGCAGTTTCCGTGGAATGTAGGGGACGGAAGCCAGACTGGAGGGGGTCGAGGAGAGAGTTGTTGTTGAGGAATTCTAGGCAGCACGTATAGACAACCCGTTCAAGGAGTTTGGAAAGGAATGGTAGGAGGGATATGGGACGATAACTAGAAGGTGAGGTGGGGTCAAGAGAGGGTTTTTTTAGGATGGGAGAGACATGGGCATGTTTGAAGGCAGAGGGGAAGGAAGCAGTGGAGAGTGAGCGGTTGAAGATGGAAGTTAAGGAGGGGAGAAGGGATGGAGCGAGAGATTTCATGAGATGAGAGGGAATGGGGTCAGAAGCACAGGTGGCCGGAGTAGCACTTGAGCGGAGGGAGGAGAGCTCCTCTGAGGATACTGCTGGGAAGGATGGGAGAGTAACAGAGAGTGTTGAGAGCCGGCGGGTTGGAGAAGGGGGGAAGTGACTTTGGGGAGGTCGGACCTGATCGATTTAATTTTGTTAATGAAGTAGGAGGCCAGATCGTTGGGGGTGAGGGATGGAGGAGGGGGAGGAACCTTGGGCCTGAGAAGGGAGTTGAATGTACGGAAGAGCTGGCGGGGGTGATGGGCATGGGTGTCAATAAGGGTGGAGAAATAGTTTTGTCTGGCAGAAGAGAGGGCTGAGTTAAGGCAGGAAAGGATAAACTTGAAGTGAACGAGGTTGGCATGTTGTTTAGACTTTGGCCAGCAGCGTTCGGCAGCTCGAGCATAAGAGCGAAGGAGGCGGACAGTGGCAGTGATCCATGGCTGTGGGTTAGTGGTACGAGAGAGGCGAAGGGAAAGGGGAGCGAGTGAGTCTAGCTGAGTAGAAAGGGTAGAGTTGAGAGCAGTAATCTGATCATCAAGACTGGGTAGAGAGGAGAGGGAGGCGAGGTGGGGTGTGAGGCGCTCCGAAAGATGGGTGGGGTCAAGAAAGCGGAGATCTCTGTGAGGGAGTAATACGGATTTACAGGGGAAAGGAGTGTGAGAGAGGAGGCAGGTGAGAAGATTATGATCAGAGAGAGGGATTTCAGAGGTGGTGCGGGTGGACACAGTGCAGCGGTAGGGGATGAAGAGGTCGAGGGTATGACCAAGTTGGTGAGTGGGTGAGGTGGGGTGGAGGAAGAGGTTGGCAGCGTCAAGGAGAGATAGAAGGCGGGCGGCAGAGGAGTCGTTAGCGATATACATGTGGATATTGAAGTCTCCAAGGATCAGAGTGGGCATGGAGAAGGAGAGAAGGAAGGTGAGGAAGGGGTCAAAGTCGTTAAAGAATTTGGAAGTGGGGCCGGGAGGGCGGTAGATGACGGCTACAAGAATCTGGAGGGGGTGGTAGAGGCGAATAATGTGGGCTTCAAAGGAAGCGAAGGAAAGGGAAGGGGGAGGAGGGATAGTGCGAAAGCGACATTGGGGGGCGAGAAGGAAACCGACACCTCCTCCTTTTCCGGTGAGTCTGGGGGAGTGGGAGAAGAAGAGGCCTGCACTGCAGAGAGCAGCAGAAGAGACCGTGTCGTCCGGCGACAGCCATGTTTCAGTTAGGGCGAGGAGGAGTAGAGAGCTGGAAAGGAATAGGTCCAGGATGAAAGGGATCTTACTTAAAACGGAGCGAGGGTTCCAGAGGCCACACTTGGCAGCAGCTGTCGAGGGAGGGGATGGAGGGGGAAGGGTGCGAGGGGTGGGGAGTGTTTGGATTGGGATGAGTTGGCGGGGGCCTGGGCGGGGAGAGTGGGAAGGGGGGTGGCGATGGGAAAGGAGAACTGGGATGGGGTGGGGACGGGGAGAAGGGGAGGGAGTGGGCCGGGAGGGAGGAGCGGAGGACTGGCGCTGGTACAGAGGAATCCTTGGTAGGGGGTGAGGGGGAGTGGTCTTAGTGGGGGAGAGGGAGGGAAAAAGCTGGGTGGGAGAGGGGAAGGGGAAGGTGAGGAATGGGAATGGCAGTTGGGGGCAAGGGACCTGAAAGTTCATGGTGAGGTCAGCAGGGCGAGTGACAGTACAGCGGGAGGTTAACAATTGAGATGCAGAAGCAATGAAACAGTAACAATGATATAAGTAGGCGATGGCATCACAGGATGTAGTTAAAACAATCAATATGCTATGGCAATAATAAAATTGGCAGATAATGATGTCACAGAGAGCAGATACAAACTATTAGGTGCTGGAGTAGGGTGGGCCTGTTAAGGGGGGTCAGGGAGCAGAGATACCTGGGGAGAGGAGCGAACAGTCAACTAGTATGGGAGGGCTGAGGAGGTGCCAATGAGGTTGTCGTTAATTTAACATGGTGCTAACAAGGGCTTTTTACCTGGGGGCGGGGGAAGAGTCAGTCAGGACCGGACCGGGAAGGGGGGAATGAGGGGCACTTAAGGAAGGTCGCCTAAGTGGGGGGGGGGGTGGAGGCAGGGGGGCGTCCGTGGGGGCTCTGTGATGTCGGGCAGGTGGGCGGGCCTCTCGGGAACGGAGTTCCGGGCGTCTCTGGCGGCGCTCTGAGGAGAGGATCCTTCCGGGAGCAGCAAGGCCGCGTGGTGTGATGGCGGGCGGGCCTCTCGGGAACGTAGTCCCGGGCGTCTATGGCGGCGCTCTGAGGAGAGGATCCTTCCGGGAGCAGCAAGGCCAAGCGGTGTGATGGCGGGCTTGCGGGCGGTCCTCTCGGGAACGGAGTCCCGGGCGTCTATGGCGGCGCTCTGAGGAGAGGAGCCTTCTGGGAGCAGCAAGGCCGCGCGGTGTGATGGCGGTCGGGACTCCGTTCCCGAGAGGACCATAATCTTCTCACCTGCCTCCTCACTCACACTCCTTTCCCCTGTAAATCCATACTACTCCCTCACAGAAATCTCTGTTCTCTTGACCCCATCCATCTTTCTGAGCGCCTCACACCCCACCTCGCCTCCCTTTCCTCTCTACCCAATCTTGATGATCAGATTACTGCTCTCAACTCTACCCTTTCCACTCAGCTAGACTCGCTCGCTCGCCTTTACCTTCGCCGCTCTCGTACCACTAACCCACAGCCCTGGATCACTGCCACTGTCTGCCCCCTTCGCTCTTATACTGGAGCTGCTGAACGCTGCTGGTGAAAGTCTAAACACCATGCCAACCTCGTTCACTTCAAGTTTATCCTTTCCTGCCTTAACTCAGCCCTCTCCTCTGCCAGACCAAACTATTTCTCCTCCCTCATTGACACCCATGCCCATCAGCCCTGCCAGCTCTTCTGTACATTCAACTCCCTTCTCAGAACCCCGGTTCCCCCCCACTCCTTCCCTCACCCCCAACAATCTGGCCTCCTACTTCATTAACAAAATTAAATCCATCAGGTCCGACCTCCCCAAGGTCACTTCCCCCCCTTCTCCAACCCCCTGGCTCTCAACGCTCTCTGCTACTCTCCCATCCTTCCCAGCAGTATCCTCAGAGGAGATCTCCTCCCTCCTCTCAAGTGCTACTCTGGCCACCTGTGCTTCTGACCCCATTCCTCTCATCTTATGAAATCTCTCGCTCCATCCCTTCTCCCCTCCTTAACTTCCATCTTCAACCACTCACTCTCCACTGGTTCCTTCCCCTCTGCCTTCAAACATGCCCACGTCTCGCCCATCCTAAAAAAAACCCTCTCATGACCCCACCTCACCTTCTAGTTATCGCCCTATCTCCTTCCTACCATTCCTTTCCAAACTCCTCGAATGAGTCGCCTACAAGTGCTGCGTCGAATTCCTCAATGACAACTCTCTCCTCGACCCCCTGCAATCTGGCTTCCGTCCCCTACATTCCACGGAAACTGCCCTCTCAAAGGTCACCAATGACTTCCTGCTTGCCAACTCCAACGGCACATAATCTGTCCTAATCCTCCTCGACCTCTCAGCTGCCGTCGACACTGTGGACGACCGCCTTCTCAACATGCTATCCAACCTTGGCTTCAAAGACTCTGTCCTCTCCTGGTTCTCTTCTTATCTCTCTGGCCGTTCATTCTCAGTCTCTTTTGCTGGCTCCTCCTCCCCCTCACGTCCCCTTACTGTAGGGGTTCTTCCAGGTTCAGGTCTTGGTCCCCTTCTGTCCTCGATCTACACTCACTCCCTTGGTGACCTCATTTGCTCCCTTCTTTAACTATCATCTCTACGCTGATGACACCCAAATCTACATCTCTGCCCCTGCTGTCTCTCCCTCCCTCCAGGCTCGCATCTCCTCCTGCCTTCAGGACATCTCCATCTGGATGTCTGCCTGTCACCTAAAACTCAACACGTCCAAGACTGAACTCCTTGTCTTCCCTCCCAAACCCTGCCCTCTCCCTGACTTTCCCATCACTGTTGACGGCACTACCATCCTTCCCGTCTCACAAGCCCGCAACCTTGGTGTCATCCTCGACTCCGCTATCTTGATCACCCCTCACATCGAAGCCGTCACCAAAACCTCTCGGTCTCAGCTCTGCAACATTGCCAAGAACCGCCTTTCCCTCTCCATCCAAACTGCTACCCTGCTCGTTGAAGCTCTCATCCTATCTCGTCTGGTTTACTGTATTAGCCTCCTCTCCGATCTCCCATCGTCCTGTCTCTCCCAACTTCAATCCAGATTTTACGCCGCTGCCCAGATTGTCTTTGTCCAGAAACGCTCTGGGCATGTTATTTACCTCCTCAAAAATCTCCAGTGACTACCAATCAACCTATGCATCAGGCAAAAACCCCTTACCCTTGGCTTCAAGGCTTTCCATCACCTCGCCCCCTCCTACCTCACCTCCCCTTCTCTCCTTCTACAGCCCAGCCTGCACCCTCCACTCTTCTGCCACTAATCTCCTCACCGTGCCTCGGTCTTGCCTGTCCTGCCGTCGACCCCCAGCCCACGTCATTCTCCTGGCCTGGAATGCCCTCCCTCCCCACATCCCCCAAGCTAGCTCTCTTCCTCCCTTCAAGGCCCTTCTGGGAGCTCATCTGCTCCAGGAGGCATTCCCAGACTGACCCCCCTCTCCCCCTCCTCCCCCTCCCCATCCCCCCCGCCTTACCTCCTTCCCCTCCCCACAACACCTGTATATATGCATATATGTTTGTACGTATTTATTACTCTATTTATTTATTTATTTATTTTATTTATACATATTTATTCTATTAATTTTATTTTGTTAATATGTTTTGTTTTGTTCTCTGTCTCCCCCTTATAGACTGTGAGCCCACTGTTGGGTAGGGACTGTCTCTATATGTTGCCAACTTGTACTTCCCAAGCGCTTAGTACAGTGCTCTGCACACAGTAAGTGCTCAATAAAAAGGATTGAATGAATGAATGAATTTGGAAAACTACCATCCTTCCCGTCTCACAAGCCCGCAACCTTGGTGTCATCCTCGACTCCGCTCTCTCATTCACCCCTCACATCCAAGCCGTCACCAAAACCTGCCGGTCTCAGCTCCGCAACATTGCCAAGATCCGCCCTTTCCTCTCTATCCATACCACTACCCTGCTCATTCAAGCTCTCATCCTATCCCGCCTGGACTACTGCATCAGCCTTCTCTCTGATCTCCCATCCTCGTGTCTCTATCCACTTCAATTCATACTTCATGCTGCTGCCCGGATTATCTTTGTCCAGAAACGCTCTGGGCATATTACTCCCCTCCTCAAAAATCTCCAGTGGCTACCAATCAATCTGCGCATCAGGCAGAAACTCCTCACCCTGGGCTTCAAGGCTCTCCATCACCTCGCCCCCTCCTACCTCACCTCCCTTCTCTCCTTCTACAGCCCAGCCCACACCCTCCACTCCTCCGCCGCTAATCTCCTCACCATACCTCGTTCTCGCCTGTCCCGCCATCGACCCCCGGCCCACGTCATCCCCCGGGCCTGGAATGCCCTCCCTCTGCCCATCCGCCAAACTAGCTCTCTTCCTCCCTTCAAGGCCCTACTGAGAGCTCACCTCCTCCAGGAGGCCTTCCCAGACTGAGCCCCTTCCTTCCTCTCCCCCTCGCCCCCCCTCTCCATCCCCCTATCTTACCTCCTTCCCTTCCCCACAGCACCTGTATATATGTATATATGTTTGTACATATTTATTACTCTATTTATTTATTTATGTATTTTACTTGTACATATCTATTCTATTTATTTTATTTTGTTAGTATGTTTGGTTTTGTTCTCTGTCTCCCCGTTTTAGACTGTGAGCCCACTGTTGGGTAGGGACTCTCTCTATATGTTGCCAATTTGTACTTCCCAAGCGCTTAGTACACTGCTCTGCACATAGTAAGCGTTCAATAAATACGATTGATGATGATGATGATGATGATGATGATGATGAATTACTTGAAGAGGAGCAGAAATGGTCTCCCAGGCCCAGGATCCTTCCACTAGGTTAAGTTGCTCCATACTGTTCTTGAGATAGTCTGCTCCACTTTCTTTGAATGTATTCTGGGTACAGGATTTAAACGAAGATGGTAATTATTTGAGCTTGAGTAATGTGAATCTATCTTAGACTATGAGCCCCACTTTGGATAGGGACTGTGACTGATCTGATTATCTTGAATCTACCTCAGTGCTTAGTGAAATGCTAAGATTACAAGTTCTTTGATATGGGCAGCAAGGGTCACTACTTATTCTGTTCAATTGTGCTCTCTCACACACTTAGTACAGTGTTCTGGGCATACTAAGTGCTCAATCAACTACATTGATTGGTTAACAAATGTAAATTTTTAAATTATATTCAGCATGTCTAAGAGGATGGGCACTGAACTAGCACATTTCCTTTGAAGGGAAAAGCAAGCTGAATCATACCTGTTCCTGGCAGTTTTCCCTAATCAACCTCTCATCTCCGCACTTACTGACACTTCCAAACCTCTGGGTTGCCTATGCATTTCAGTCCTCATGCCCTAAGCACTTGTTCTCCTATAACATCCCTACAGCCTTCATGTACATATTTTTAAACTGAGTTGCTTCTTCCTAACTGTAATTGATTTCAGTGTCTGTTTTATAAAAACCTTGAGGACAGGGATGACATAACGCTTACTACAGAACTCTGCAAGGAGTGAGTGCTCAATAAATGTTATTGTTTGATGTTTTCTTGGTTTAGTCTGTGTTTTAGCTTTGTGAAACAGCTTAGGTTTTGTGTAGAATTGCTTGGAACCCAGTCAATTCACAAGCAGCATTCCTTTGTAGACAGAGTATGGGCTTGGGAATCAGAAAGACATGGATTCTAATCCCGGATTTGTCACTTAGTAATAACATTAATAATAATAATTGTGGTACTTTGTAGGGCTTGTGGTGTGCAGTGCACTCTACTGGGAGCTGGGGGAGATACAGGTTAACCAGGTTAGACACAGTCCTTGTCCTACATGGGGCTCACACTCTTAATCCCCATTTTTCAGGTGAAGTGCCTGAGACTCAGAGAAATTGGGTGGCTTGCCCAAGGTCACACAGTGGACACGTGGTAGAGAAGCAGCGTGGATCAGTGGAAAGAGCACGGGCTTTGGAGTCAGAGGTCAAGGGTTCAAATCCTGCCTCTGCCACTTGTCAGCTGTGTGACTTTGGGCAAGTCACTTAACTTCTCTGTGCCTCAGTTCCCTCATCTGTAAAATGGGGATTAAGACTGTGAGCCCCACGTGGGACAACCTGATCACCTTGTATCCCGCCAGCGCTTAGAACAGTGCTTTGCACAGAGTAAGCACTTGACAAATACCATCATTTTTATCATTATGTTGTGGAGCCTGTATTAGAACCCAGGTGCTTCTGACTCCCGAGCCCTTGATATATCTACTAGGCCATGTTGCTTCTCTCCAGCCTCCCTCCACTGCACCCCTCCAGCCCATCCTCCACCCCACAGTACTAATCTACATATCTTTAAAGTAAATGATATAAATCAGTTATTTGTGTTAGTGCCTGTCTCTGTCTCCAGAGTGTATGCTCTTTGTGGGTAAGGAAGCTGCATGTCAATTCTGTTATATTGTACTCCCAGAAGTGCTTACTACTGTGCTCTACACACAGTTGGTGCTCAATAAATACCTCTGATTGATACCATTATGAAAATATAACTGATAGAGCACCTGCTGCTGGAGAAATTCTTGGGCACCAAGGAGAAGGACAGGGTAGGAAAAAGAGGCCAACTTTATCCCCTTTGCAGCTCCCTGCCTGTGGTCTACCAAGACCAGTGGGATACAGTAGGGGAGAGCAGCTGTGGAGAAGCCCTGTGTCGGATGTTACTCATTTTTTATAGTATTTGTTAAGGGTTTACTATGTTTCAAGCTCTGTTCTGAGAACTGGCATATATATGAGTTAATCAGGGGCAGATATAGTCCCTGGCCTACATGGGGCTTACAGTCTAAGATGGAGGGAGGAGGATCTATCCTTACTTTAGAGATGAGAAAACTAAGACACAGAGAAGTGAGGTGACTTGCCCAAGATCACACAACAGACAAGTGGTAGAGCGAGGATTAGAAAACAGGTCCTCAATTCCCTGGATTGTGCCTTTTTCTGTGATGCCCCTATTTTCCAGAGGCATCACCAGTGAACCCAACTCATTTCTGTAGTAATTGACTGTATGTCTCTTTTCCACTTCAATAGGGTTTTGGACTCTGTGATGCAGCATGGTGGGCTCTGTGAAGAGTAGACCAGTGGGCTGGAATCTGCTCAAATTTGGGGAAGCGGATGGGGAAGATAATGACAGGGATCAAGGTCTCTGGTATGGAAAGGTGGAGACCTTTCCTAGTGGCACAGAACTCTCAAAAAGAGAAAGGAGGCATCAACCCTCATTTCCCTTATCTATTAATCCTACTTTCTGCATCAACTATGCACTTGAGTCTGCATTCCTATGGTCCTTTGATATTCACCCTACACAAAGCCCCTGTGCACTTAATTCCATATCCTTATCCTCTTCAACCTCCCCTTTGTGTAATTTATTTTAATCTCTCTCTCCCCTTCTACAAAGTAAACTCCTTGTGGTCAGGGATAGTATCTACCAATTCTTTTGTACTGTAATGACCAACAGGTTTAGTGCAGGGCTCTGAACACCTGAAGTGTTCAATAAATACCATGGACCGTTGGAAATATGGACTTATCCATCTTTTTTTCAACCTCTTTCTCTCTGTCTCCCCCATTTCCTATCCCTAACGATCTGGCCTCCTTCTTTATTGAGAAAATTAAAACCAACAGACGTGATCTCCTTTAATCACCCTTGCTCTTCTTCATTCCATCTGTCCTTCTGATCCTTCATCAAATCTCCCATCTTTCCCAGCTATATCTCGAGAGGAGGTCTCCTGCCTTCTATCAAAATTCACCCTCTCCGTTTGCGCACCCAAAGCCATTCTTTCACAATTTATCAATGCATTTTCCTCTACTCTTCTTCCCTCCCTGACCGCCATCCTCAACCGTTTGCTAGCCAGTGGCTTTCCCCCGACTGCTTTCAAGCATGCTTATGCATTCCCTGTCCTAAAAATATCCCTTGACCCTCGACTCCCTCCAGTTATCATCCCGTTACCCTCCTACCATTCCTTTCCAAATTCCTTGAGTGTGTTGTCCACACCTGTTGTCTCAAGTTCCTCTTCTCCAAATTTCTCCTTGACCACCTTCAATCTGGCTTCCATCCACTTCATGACACAGAAACCATTCTTTCAGAAGTCACAAATGATGTCCTTGTTGCCAAATCCAACAGCCTCCAATCCATCTTAATCCTCATTGACCACTCAGCCGCCTTCAACACTGCCAACCACCACCTTCTCCTGGAAACATTATCCAATCTAGACTTCATCGACACTGTCCTTGACTAATTATCCTCCTGTCTCTTTGAACACTGATTCTCAGTTTCTTTCTTAGATTCCTACTTTGTCTCCCATTCCCTAACACTGAGAGTTCCTCAAAGTTCAGTTCTGAGTCTGCTTCTATTCTCCATCTATGCCCACTCCCTTGGAGAACTCATTTTCTTCCAAGGCTTCAACTACCACCAACTACCTAGGTGGATGATTCCCAAATCTACATCTCCAGCTCTGATCTCTCTCCCTCTCTGCAGCCTCACATTTCCTTTTGCCTTCAGAACATCTCTACTTGACTATCTCTGCCATCATCTCAAACTTAACATGTCCACAATAGAACTCCTCACCTTCTCACCCAAACCCTATCCTCCCCTGATTTCACTATCACTTATAGACAGCAGCATCATCTTTCCTGTATAAGAAGCCCTTAGCCTGGGCATTATCCTTGACTTATATCTGTCATTCAACCCACAGGTTCAATAAATCACTTAATCTTGTGATCATTATCACAATGATCAATAAATGAATGATCAACAAATCATTCAGTTGGTAGGTCACATTTATTGAGCACTTTCTGTGTGCAGAGCACTGTACTAAAAACTTGGGAGAGTACAATATAATAATATAACTGACACATTTGGTGACCACAACAGGGAGCTAACAGTCTAGAGGGGGACACAGAGATTAACATAAACAAGTGAAATTGCTGATTATGTACATAACTGCAGTGGGGCTGGGATGGGGGGATGACTCAAGGGAGCTAGTCAGGGAGATGTGGAAGGACGTGTGAGAACTGAAAATGAGGACTTGGTCAGGGAAGGCCTCTGGGAGGAGATATGCCTTCAGTAAGGATTTGGAGGAAGGGAGAGTAATTGTTGGATGTGAAGAGGGAGGGCATCCCAGACCAGTAGCAGAACATGGGCAAGAGGTCGCTGGCAAGATAGTTGAGATCTAGATACAAGGAGAAGGTTGGCATTAGAGGAGTAAAGGGTGCAGGGTGGGTTATAGGAAAAGAGGAGTGAGGTGAAGTAGGAGGGAACAAGGTGATTGAGTGGATTAAAGTCGATGGTAAGGGGTTTCTTTTTTATGCGGAGGTGGATGGGCAACCACTGGAAATTCTTGAGGAGTGGCGAAACATGTCCTGATCATTTTTTGTAGAAAAATGAACAAGGCAGCAGAGTGAAATGTGGATTGGAGTGGGGAGAAACAGGAAGCTGGGAGGTCAGCAAGGAGGCTGATAGCATTATCTAGGCAGAATATACAAGTGTTTGAATTACTTTGGTAGCAATTTGGATGGAGAGGAAAGGGTAGATTTTAGCAATGTCATGATTGTGCAAACAACAAGATTTAGTAATGGGAATGTGCAACAAACAGGATTTAGTGATGAATTGAATATATAGCCTGACTGAGAGTAGAAAGTCAAAGATAACACCAAGATTGAGGATCAACCTTCACAGCATTGCTAATATCCTCCCTTTTCTCTTTGCCTTCCTGATCCCTTGCCCCTCAGGTCCTGGTCACCTACTTTGTTGAGAAAATTGAGTTTATCAGATATGATCTCCCTAACAACTCCCCTGCTTCTCGCCTGGTCCTGGTGCTTCTTGAACTTTCTCACCCTTCCAAGCAGAATGTAAAGAGGAGATCTCTTGTGTTCTCTCAAAATCCACCCCCTCCACCTGTGCATCTGACCCCATCCCTTTGCACCATATCAAAACATTTGCTGCCACTTTCTTCCCTCCCTGACTGTCATCTTCAACTGTGCCCTCCAATGGCTTCTCCCCTACTGATTTCGAGTACACTCATTCCTCCCTTATCCTTCTTCTCTTGATCCCACGGCTCCATCCAAGGCTTAGCAATTAATCAATCAACCAGTCAATCAAATTTATTGAACGCTTACTGTGTGCAGAGCAGTGATCTGAGCACTTGGGAGAAATGGAATACTTCAGAATTGGTAGACACATTCCGTGCTCAATGAGCTTACAGTCTTCGGGGAAGATACACATTAATATACATAAATGAATAAATTGTGGATATAGACATAAGTGCTGTCATAAGTTGTTGCCGTCTGCCTCCACGCGTCCGGTGCAGTGGGGAGATGGGCATGCGCAATGGAAGAACGCAGGCCAGGCGAGTCTCAAGGTGGACAAGGAGACTGTTTATTGGGTTAAGCAGCAAGACTTTTATATCTTTCAGTCACATTCTGTATTTTTCCATGTTGCTGTGTTTATAACTAACACAGCCATTCTGTAAACTTCAAAACCAGTAACAAGCAACACCCGTCTATGCAAGGCCGTAGGGCCGATAACAAGTAACTCTTGCCTGTCCACAGCTCTCCTCTCAGTTCCTTGTAGGTCTTCCTGTGAGCACGGAAGGCCTGGCTTACTACTTAGGCCCAGTAATCGATGGGCCAGATGTTTGGTCTGCTACAAGTCCCCCTTTTTGTTTTTGAAACAATTGCGAAGCTTGGAGTTGAGTAAGGCAAGGTGTGACAAATCAAGGGAGACATTCGAAGAATGCCAGGCTCCTTGGAGCCGATTTCGGATCGTGGACCACTAAAACCCAGGAAATGTGGCATTATAATAATATGGGGTTACACAGATATGAGGAAAACGATAATTGCAACGTTGAAAAGAAAGTTGAGTGCGCAGAGCATCAACCTCATTTCCTAATTCTATAAGAGAATGCTGTAGAAGAGAGCGGCGAGCGGTAAAGGCTTTATCTAATCGTAACTGTGTTTGCAGAGCATCAGAAACATTTCTTGCAATGGAATTAACAAAGGAGGCCTGTGTTATTTCAGTATGCAGGGTAATAGAGGATAAGGTGGTAGCAATAATAAGGGATGCCAAAGCAATAAACCCAGTGATTAACAATCCAACAAACCGACGATGTCGCCGTTTTGGAATACAAAAATGATCAGCTAGCATCTGCAGGGAAGAATCCGCAGGGGACTCAGTCCAAGGGTGGGATAATGAGGTGGGTAGTATAGCATGACGAGGTTGTTCTAGTATAAGAATAGTAGCAGTGGCATCATGGGCAGACATACATTGGGTAAGTCTACAATTATCACATTTAATATTCCAAAGGGAAGGGAAGGGGATAAGGGACGGGTAGCCAACAAGGAAGGCTTGCGGTGGCAATATACATGCTCTTATTTGCCGTTCTTCCGTATGGACTGGGATAGAATTGAAAGGGACCTGACCTCAGTAATCACAACGGTGGAAAAAGCGAGGATCAGGAAAGCGATCACCATTTTGGGAAACTGGGCCGCTGATCCTCCAGAGGAAAAATCGCAGAGTCTGTCTCCTGGTTCTCGGTCAGCTCCTGAAGTACGCAGGGTGAGGGGGAACACACTGTAGAAAGGATGTGGCGTATGTTCTTTGTAGGTATCCAGATCAGGCGGTCCTCAGTTTCTGGAAAGACACAAGCATAACCTCGGCCCCATGTTAATAAGGGATCTGGCCCTCGCCACTGTCGCGTGAGAGGGTCCTTCCATTTTACTCTTTCGGGGTGTTCTTTAGTGTCCCTGCCACCCCATTTTTCAGCAGGGGTGAGACCTTTGTCATCCATAGTTAAAAAATTAAGGGTATATATAGCAGATTGTAATTGTCTATGGGGAGAGGTCAGTTCATCTCCCCCTTTTTGTTTTTCCAAAAAGGCTTTGAGCCAACGATGACGATTTTCGACAATGGCTTGACCCGTGGGATTGTATGGAATACCCGTAACAAGGCGGATAGCAAAAGTATTACAGAAAGACTGGAACGCCTTAGAAGTGTATGCGGGGCCATTGTCGGTTTTCAATACCTGTGGAATTCCCATAAAGACAAAAGCAAGAAACAAATGATCCATAACATGTTTGGCTGATTCACCAGTGTGAGCCGACGCAAAAGTAAATAATGTACAGGTATCAACAGTAACATGAATAAAAGCCAATCTGCCAAAAGGAGGGTAATGTGTGACGTCCATTTGCCACAGCTTTCTTGGCACAAGACCACGGGGATTCGTGGTCACACAGGAGGTGTGTCACACAGGAGGTCACACAGGAGGAGGTCACACAGGAGGTACAAGCTTTCACAATGGCCCGCACGCTTTCCCGAGAAATGCCAAATTGACGGCGCAACATTCCCGCCCCTTGGTGGAATTGCCGGTGGGCTTGTGAGGCTGCGGCTGTAGCGTCTAAAGGGAGAAGAGCCGGAGCCAACAGTGATGCAACAAAAATAATCGCCTTTGTTGCGCCAGCAAGGTCCCTAGTAAGTAGGTCCGCACAGCCATTAACTTCAACCAATGGTCCGGGGAGGGACGAATGCACCCTAATATGAGAAATATAAAAACGATGAGAACGAGCGCAAATCGTTGCTTGAAGTTCCTGGAACAAAGGAAAAAATGGCTGCCTCGGAAAACCAGAGCGCAGCAGTCTCAATGTGAAGAGTAACAAAGCATGCATACCGGCTATCTGAGATAATATTAAGTGATTGAGGGAAATCGCGAAGGACTGACATCACAGCTACAAGTTCCGCGTGTTGAGCAGAATGAGACAGAATGGGGATACCGCGGGAAGTGTCTGGAGGACAATAATAGGCGGCTCGGCCTTTTGTTCCATCTGTAAAAACTGTGGTAGCCCCCAGTATTGGGCCCGGAACCGTGATGCAGGGGAATGCCCATGCAAAAGGTGAGAAAACCTTTAATCGTGGAATATCTGGGAGACCAGCAACCCAAACCCCGGTATGCATTGCCAAAAGAATCTGCCAATCGGGATCGTTGCCAAGAAGTGTGGCAAGTTGATCTGAAGTATGTGGTTGGTATAATGCAGAGGGTCCAGTCCCAGAAAGGACGGTAATGCGCCAAATTAAACGACCCAATAACTGGGCTACCGAAGTCGGATATGGGGAAACAGAGCGGTGGGGCTGAGTGGGCAAATTCATCCACTCAACCAATTGTTGTTCTTGACATATAACCCCTGTAGGCATGACAGAGGTGGGAACGACAACGGCGGATAAGGGTATCCCTGAGGTGACACGGTCCACCTTAGCCTGAGCCAATTTTTTGACTACCTGTTCTAACTCCCGGGCAGCTTGTGGTGAAAAGGAGCGGGGGGAAGAGAGCTCCGGGGCTCCTCGCAAGGTAGCAAAAAGGTGAGATAATTGATCGGTGGGGATTCCAAGATAAGGGCGCACCCAATTTAATTCCCCCAATAATTTTTAGAAATCATTAAGAGTTTTTAATTTTGAAACATCCCAGGTAGGGGTCACAGGGGACACTGTCCGATCTGTCAAAATATGTCCCAGATAGGTGATCGGGGGCTTTGTCTGGACTTTCTCGGGTGCAACCCGCAGCCCTCCAGATTCTAGAGCCGCCAGAAGAGCAGGCTGTAAGGTGTGTAGTTGGGTTGTGGTGGCGCAAGCACATAATATGTCATCCATATAGTGAATAAAATATGCCTCAGGATGCTTGACGCGGAGCGGCGCTATCGGAAGCGCAACGTAAATCTGGCACATTGTGGGGCTATTTTTCATTCCCTGGGGGAGGACCGTCCAATGATATCGTGCAGTAGGTTGAGTCCTGTTAGCCACAGGGACTGAAAACACAAATCGAATACGATCATCCGGGTGGAGTGGAATAGAGAAAAAACAATCCTGAATATCTACTACTAATATCGGCCAATTCCTAGGGATCATAGCCGGGTTCGGGAGCCCAGGTTGCAGCGCTCCCATCGGCTGCATCATCTTATTGACTTCTCTGAGATCAGTCAACATCCTCCAGGCCCCCGAACGCTTTTTTATCACAAAGACAGGGGAATTCCAAGGGCTATCGGAGGGTTCAGTATGCCTCGCCGCTAATTGTTCCACGAATATCACTTGTAAAGCAGCCAATTTCGGGGTTGGTAGCGGCCACTATTAGATTCATTGTATAGGGCGACTGTAACCCATAATCGCGAATGCTTTTCTGCAACTCCTTAATCAACTCATAAGGGACAGAGTCATACTGAGCCGGCCGCCCGGGGAAGATACACCACCTGCATCGCTTGCAGTAGCTGTACGTCCCCTTGGCGCAATGCCTCCTGCCGGCAGCCCGAAAGGGCCCCGGTCTAGGCAGGCTGCGCCTTAGCAGGCACAGCATATACATACGGCGGCACAGCAGACAAAGGGGGAGCAAGGGGGGAGGGGGAACGATCGACGAACGGGATACCGCCTGCAGGCACTGGGCCTGCAAAAAGTCCTTTGCTGTGGGTGCGACAGCAGCCGTCATTGTAAGAGGGGCCAAAGGCGGGTATAAATCGGATCCCTCTTTCGGGTCTGCAGTCCCAGAGTCAGACGTATCGCCAGAGTTATTATAATCCTGGTCCCGATACAAGTCCTCGGGATCCGGAACAGTAGCGTACATCGGCTCCAATCCTTCTGTTGGTGACAAAACTTCAAAGGACAGGGGGTCCTCCTGATCACTCCCTGATCCCAAGTCACACGCCGCCGGCGTCGCCTGTAACACCTGTTCAGTGGGATGCAGCTCCCGCAGCGCCGTAAAAACAGTTTTCCATGTAATCAGTACCCCTTTGGGTAGGGGCTGGGACAAACTTTCACGAGTCTGTAGCTCCCTGTAAGAATCTCGAGAGTGATTTGAACTCGAGGTCGGGCGCGATCATTGCGACGCGCTTGCTCCACGCACAAATCAAAAAATTCTGCCTTCTAAAGCAAATAGTCTCCGCCATCCAGGACAGTCTTGGCTAAGGTTTGCCAATCATATGGGCAAAGAATTGAGGAAGCAATACTTTCTATGAGTGTTAGCACGTAAGAAGTGGTGGGCCCATATGTCGCAGCACCCTGTTTCACTTCTTTTAATAGTTTGAAATTCAAGAGTTCGTGGGTACATATTAACTGACCAGGATTAGCAGGGTCAGGTTGCTCCATCACAGGGAAACCCATCAATAATTCAATAGGTATCTCCTCTCCCCCTTCCATAGCAGCCCCCATCGCTCGCTGCAGAGGTGTTTGTGCTGGTTTCGGGACCCATGGAGGGGGTGGTGGAGGGGGTGGTGTGGAAGGAGCTGGCTCAGTGAAAGGATTCCACTTTCCTTCCTTTGGAAACCAAGGGCAGCATTTTTCCACGCATTCCAAAAATTGTTCAATCTGGGCAGTGGTGATAATCAACCCACGCTCCTTTACAACATCCTTAAGTAATTGGATATAATGATCCCGAGAACGGAATTGAATTTGTCCCATTTTCTTCCCTGCTGTAAGCCTGGTGTTTGAAAATGAAAGTAAACTTAAATGCCCTCACCTTTTCCTTTCTTTGGTGAGTCACTGCGCAGTGATGAGTTGTTCCATGAGGGTTGCGGTGCTGAGTCTGAGGGTCCAGGCTTCATGTCCCTGTCCCTGTTCGGGTGCCATTTGTTGCCGTCTGCTTCCACGCGTCCAGCGCAATGGGGAGATGGGCACTCACAATGGAAGAACGCAGGCCAGGCGAGTCTCAAGGTGGACAAGGAGACTGTTTATTGGGATAAGCAGCAAGACCTTTATATCTTTCAGTCACATTTTGTATTTTTCCATGTTGCTGTGTTTATAACTAACACAGCCATTCTGTAACCTTCAAAACCAGTAACAAGCAACACCCGTCTATGCAGGGCCGTAGGGCCGATAACAAGTAACTCTTGCCTGTCCACAGCTCTCCTCTCAGTTCCTTGTAGGTCTTCCTGTGAGCACGGATGGCCTGGCTTACTACTTAGGCCCAGTAATCGATGGGCCAGATGTTTGGTCCGCCACAATAAGTGCTGTCATTTCCTTCTGCCTTCAGGATATCTCCATTCAAACTTAACAGATCCAAAACAGAACTCCTTATCTTTCCACCCAAACCCTGTCCTTCCTTGTCTTTCCCATTACTATAGGCAACACCAGCACTATTCCTGTCTCACATGCTGTTAAGCTTAGTGTTATACTTGACTCCTCTTTCTCATTCAACCCACATTGTCAACCGTTACGATACTGCTAAAATCTGGCTTTTCCTTTCTATCAAATCTGCTAGCAAGATAATCATATCCTTCCTTAATTACTCTATCAGCTTTCTTGCTGACATCCCTGCCTTGTGGCTTCACCAACTCCAGACTATACTGCCTGGATCATTTTTCTACACAAACCCCCAGTGGCTGCTAATCCACCTCTGCATCAAACAGAACATCTTTCCATTGTCTTTGAAGCCCTCAATCAGATTATCCCCTCTTACCATACTTAACTGATTTCCTACAATAGCCCAACCCTCACACTTTACTCCTGTAGTGTCATCTTGCTTGCTGTAGCTCATTGCCATCTCTCTTACCACCTACCAATGGCTCAAGCCCTCCCATTGACGTGGAGCTCCATAAACAACAGACCACCAAACTCCCCAAATCTTCTCCAAGGGGCCTACCCCAATTACACCCTCTTTTCCCCTACTCCCTCTCACTCCAAATCACCTACGCATTTCAGTTGGTACCGTTTAAGAAGTTTATATTTACTCCAACCTCCCCCGCTCTGCATGTATGTACATTTCCATAATATATTTATTTGCATTAACGGCTATCTTCTCATCTAGACTGTGACCTCATGTGGCCTGGGAATGTGTCTTCCAAATCTGTTTTATTGTATACTCTCAGGTGCTTCATATGGTACTCTGCAAACAGTAAGTGCTCAATAAATGCCATTGATTGATTGCTTGATTTATTGAAAATCTCAGTCCTTCCCTCCCATTTCCCATCCTGTCCTCTCTGCTCTCTGTTCTTCAGGCCTCACTCCTTTTCCTCCAGATTTTCCCCTATGCCTCATCCACCAGGACTCTCCCTTGGAGAACTCATTTTCTCCCGTGGCTTCAACTCCCACCTCCATGTGAATGATTCCCTAATCTAAAACTCCAGCCCTGATCTCTCTCCCTCTCTGTTCACTCGCATTTACTTTTGCCTTCAGAACTTCTCTATTTGAATGTCCCCTCCAACACCTCAAACTTAAGATGTCAAGGGCTGACCGAGTGGGCAGTGGGCAGCGGGCAGCACTGGAGGTGGGACTTGCTGCTCCTCCCTTCAGTCCTCTGCCCTCGGCTGCCCCCCACCCTCCATAGCCTCCCAACACTCTCCCCCCGCCCCCTCCTTTCTGCCTCCAGCCCCCCAACTCTCCCCTCTTCGCCCTCCCCCCAGTATCTGCCCACACCCCCCTCTCTCCCAGCCCCTGGCAACCACTCAGGCCCCAGACATTGCTGGACATGGTCGCCCTCCGTCCTCTTCCCCTCTTCTGTTACCTGCCGTTCCCCCGACCATCTATCACCTGCCCACCCGTGCCCGCCTCCTCTCCCACCCCTGATCACCCACACCCAGACCCGACAAACCCCCTTCCTCTCCCTCTTCCCAAATCCTGCCACCCGCCTGAACCCCAGACGCTGCTGAAACCCTTCCTCTGCTGCTACCTCAGACTCTGCCGACTCCCGAGACCCTGTCCTCTGCCACTCCCCCAGTATCCAGCCCCAGCCCACCTCTCTCCTCTGCGCCCCCCCCCCCGGCCCCAAGCCCCAGCCGCTCCCCCGGCCATGCAGACCCTGTTTCATTCTGAATCCATGCCGCCTGGGACTCTTATTCTGTCTCCTAGGACTCCAGCTGGGGAAGAGCAGAGCCCCAGCCCGGCTCACCAGCCTTGAGCCAGAGGCAAGAGAGGAGATGGAGGCTCAACCCCTCCTCCTCCAGGGCCATGAGCCTAGAGGCTGAGCTGAGCTAGATGGGAACTCTCCTGGAGCCCACCTACAGGGAGGAGGATGTGAGGAGCAGATTTTGTCCCCTGTTTTTGTCCCACCTCCCCATTAGACTTCGAGCTACGGAGCTCCTCTCACTCCAACTCTGTGCATCAGCTTAGCTCAGGAACTTTCCACTGTCCCGACTAGATCCTGCCCTGAATGGAAAATTGCCCAAGACCCTTGGAGTCATATGCCCAGAGCAGCTGCTCCACTGCACTGGGGATCATCCTGTCCTAGCCTGGAATTTTCTCCATGGCAACCAGGGAGGTGACAGAAGCAATCTCTGTAGAAGTCCAGCTTGGAGGAGGCAAGAGCCCAGGAGGCCATGGGAAAAACACCTCAGTGATCCATGAGACTAGCCTGTCCTAACTCTGATTCAGGTTAGCCATTGAATCCCGGCTGGGTGTCTCTGACAGGATTTTTTAAATGGCATTTATTAAGCACTTACTATGTGCAAAGCACTGTTCTAAGCTCTGGGGAGGTTACAAGGATATCAGGTTGTCCCATGGGGGGATCACAATCTTAATCCCCATTTTACAGATGAGGTAACTGAGGCACAGAGAAGTTAAGTGCCTAGCCCAAAGTCACACAGCTGACAATTGGTGGAGCCGGGATTTGAACCCATGACCTCTGACTCCAATGCCCATGCTCTTTCCACTGAGCCATGCTGCTTCTCTTTTCTGTTTTCTGTTTTCTTTAGCCCTGATACTGTAGTAATATTGGGGTTGAGGAAAAATCTTTGGTAATACAAACAACAGCCTTGAACTAGTGTCCTGGGGATCATTTCCTCTTCAACTATTCCCGGATGCTCCTGATGGGTTGCGGCAGGATCACATAGCATCTGGGGGTGGAGATGCAGCTGAGGAGCCCCGTCACATTAGCTAGGATGAAGAAGATTTCTGTGGCCACCATTGCCTTCTGTTTGGTGCTCTGGTACAAGGAGAGAAAGGAGGCCCAGATGCTGCAGAACACCATCAGGACAAACATGATGATATTAGGCTTGTTGAAGCTGTCCGGGAGCCTCGTGCCCAGGAAGCCCAAGGTGAAACTCACCAAGGCGAGAATGCCCAGGCAGCCTAGGACCCAGTAGAAGGCAGTCACAGAGCCCTTGTTACACTCAACGATGATGAGTCCTAGCTCAGAGTGAATGTCCACATCCGGAAAGCAGGGAACAGTACCCACAAGGATTGAGTAAATTATCGCCTAGACCAGGAACCAGACCAGATCTTTAAATGGGGCTAAAAAATTCTTCCAGAATTGCATCTTTCTGGCTACCCCAGTTTCCCTAGTAGTAGTCCTTGCTGGGAATCCCAGTCTGAGAAAAGTGGTTTCAGGCCTGGAGGAGCTCTGGAGGACACTACAGCAAGACAGACTCTCATCATCTTTGTCCCCAAAGCCAGGCCAACTCCCTGTCCCCTTGCCCCTCCAATCAATCAATGCTATCTTCTGAAAGCATCCTTTCTGCAGTACAGTGTTCTAGGCCCTTGGGAGTGAACAATACAGTTGGTAGACATCCTTCCTGCCCACAGGAAGCTCACAATCTAGTGGGTGAATTAGACAAGAAAATCAGTTACAGACAGGAGAGGCAACAGAGTACAAGGATATGTACATTAGGGCTCTCGTGTGGAGTGACTATCAAAGTGCTGGAGAGAATGCACAATAGTACATAAGAGATGCAGAAGGGAGAACTAGAGTGGGGAGGTGAGTGCTTAGTCAGTGAAGATTTCCTGGAGGTGATATGATTTTGGTAGAGCCTTGTAGATGGGTTGAGTTTTTCTTTGATATGAAGGGAGAGAGAATTTCCTTCCCAGAGAAAGGATGTGAGCAAAGGGCCAACGACAAATAAGATGGAGTACAGTGAATAGGTTCCTGTGAGAGGAGCAAAGTTGTACGGACTGGGTTGCAGTGGGAGATGAAAAGGGATAAGCAGGATGAGCGAGGGAGATAGCTGATTAAATGCTTCGAAGCTGATGGCCAGGAGTTCCTGTTTGGTGTGGAGAATGGGAGACCCCTGGAGTTGGGGGATCGATGCAGAATGACTTTTCAGAAAAATGCTCTGGGCAGAAGAGTGGAACATGGACTGGAGTGGGGAGAGGCTGGAGCCAGGGATGTCAGCGAGGAGGCTGATCCAGAGGCCAAGGCAGGATATGGTGTGCTCGGATCTGCACGGTTGCACTTTGGATGAAGACAAAGGGGTAGGCTCTAGAGATTTTGTAAAGGTAGAGCCCACAGTAACTGGTGACTGATTGGAGATCGGCATTGAAAGTCAAAGAAGGCTCTAAGGTTTGGGATCTCCTACATCCCCAGAGTGCTCTGAAGCAACAGACATTGCCCAGTGGTCATCACCTGAGAAAGCTGCCACCATGACAGGCTTCAGTATCTTCTAAGTGAGCAGGAGCTCATGATACATAGGAACCAGGCTGCCTTCCCTTACCCTGCTCCCACAGAAAGATTTGCCGACCTGTGCCCTAGTGAAAATTGATCGTTATGATATTTTTAAGTGCTCACTATATGCATAGCACCAGTGGGGGAAATGAAAGATAATTATTCTGGAAACAGTCCATGTCCCACATAGGGCTCACAGTCTAGTGGGCGAGAGATGAAAGATATTTAATCGCCATTTTACAGATGAGCAAACAGGCACAGAGGGAACAAGTGATTTGTGCAGGGTCAATCGATTGATTCACTAATTGAGCAGGGTCACTTAGCAGACAGATGGTGGAGTGAAGATTAGAACCCAGCTCCTTCTGACTCAAGACCGAATTTCTATCCCCTAAGTCTCATTGCTTCTTTGATCCTAGCACCAGAAATATTTATTGAGCATTTGCATTACCAGCACTGAAAGAGGAGTTAAGGAACCAGAGTAATTAATGCCTCCCAGCCCACAGGAGGCCCTCACTGAAAGGCGATGGGAGGGTCGACTGGAAAGATCCAATTCAAAACTTAAATCTAGGTCCCATGCTCGTTTCCACAGAGGAGAGTTTAATGCTGTAGAAGCCCTTGGCTCAATTTCCCAATGTTCTCCTGAGCTCAATTTGGGATCCAAGGTCTCCAAACCTTCTACCTTCAAACTCAAACAATCAGGTTGCATTTATTGAGCAACTACTGTGTGCAGGGCACTATACTAAGCAACTGGGAAAGTACAACACAACAGATATTTTCCCTGCCCACAGTGAGAACTTATCTCCTGAAGTCAAGCTGGAGGCAGATGGGAGTAATGGGAGTAACATCATCAAGGAAGACCTGGGCACTGTGCTGTGTGTCCAAGCGCCCATCTTTCCACCCATCAGAATCCTCTCTTCAAGTCTGAGAGCTTTTCATCCTGCCCATCACTGTGAGTCTAACCACGGTTCTGGGGCCCATCTCTATAGCAGCCAAATGATTATTTTTAACGTTGCATTGGATTTTCCTGAGCTCTTTGTACAGTGCTCTGCACACAATAAGTATTCAATAAATACAATTGAATAAATGAAGTGGCTCAGCCTGAAGAATTCTAGGTAAAGTGGTCGGGGTTAGGGGTTTAGGGTGAAGGTGCACCTCCATAAGCGTGATAAGGGGCAGTGTCCCCAGAATCTGGTGGTGGTTGTAAATATTTTTAAGGTTTACTTTCCAATAAAGTAAAAGTTCCTTGTGAGCCAGAAACATGTCATTTCATTATTATGTACTTCCCAAGAGCCTTGTATAGTGTACTTTTCAATCACTTACAAGTAATAAGAATTGTGGTATTCATTCATCGTTTACTATAGACCAAGAACTGTAGCAGGCCCTGGGGTAGATACAAGATAATCAGTCCCGATTCAACAAGGGGGCTCACAGTCTAAGTGGGAGGGAAAATAGGTAATTAATATTCGATCTATTAGCACTAAGTATTGAGCACTTAATTTTGGCAAAGCACTGTCCTAAGCATTTGGGAACGTACAGTCAAAATGATATGCATGGTGCATAGTTCACAATGCTGCTTTGTAGCTGAGGAACCTGAAGAAAAGAGAAGTTAAGTGATTTGTCCAAGGTCACGCCACACCAAGGTACAGAGGCAGGATTAGAATCCAGGTCCCCTGAATTCGAGGCCTATGTTCTTTCCAAAGGCCATATTGCTTCTCGATGAGAGATCTGGTACCTGTTAACAAGGAATTTTACTGTCTGAGAAATCAGGAGGGAAGTGTAACCATAGCCTGGATGGGCTCAGAAAGAATGCCAGCAGCTCTGTATAGTCACACTCACAGAGACTCTCCTTAACATCAACTCTGGAAATATCCAAACCCCAAGTGGAATCGGGTAAAGAAACCACAGATGATACACTCCATACTGTCCTGCCTGTTTCCATTCATTTTACTCATGGGTCTATGGTCAGGGACTTGTGGCCCAGAGCTCATGTCAAGTTCAGCCCACTTTGGCTCACAGTGGGACTGTGCTCTGGAGTCTCTGTTCAAACCCCTCTTATCTTCGTGGCAGGAAGGATCTACCTGCCTGGGGATGCAGGACGAAGCTGTGGGTCAGAGAGAGGTGGGAGCCCAGTTGGCCAGGGGGGAGAGGGGACTTGGCTGAACAGGATGAAGGGCAGGCCTGCCTCAGGGATGAATCTCGACCTGCAGGCCACAGATGGGCACCAGGAACCAGGTCTGCTTGAAAACTATTATGGCCTTGAACCTGGGTTGTGTCTGAGCAGCAAATCTGTCCCAGGCCACAGCTTTTTGGACACTGGTCCAACCTTGCCTGTTCCCAGCAATCATCAAGTAATTGTTAAGGTTAATGGTTGTTGCCGGGGCAGCCCAGAGATGACAGATGCTGTTTGGGAGGTCAGTTTACGGGAGAAAATGTCAGGCCCCCTCTCCCGCTGGACTCTGGGCCCTGCTGTTAGAGAAAATGCAAGAAAGCTTGAGCCCCTTTCCCTGGCATTGACACTGGGGTAATGTCTGTACTGGTAACAGGTACACTTAGTGTGGGAAACAGAGCGACCACACAGTTTAGGTCAGGATGTGGAGAGTGACTTTTCAGATGGCTATCCAGCCTAGTCACAGTGGCCTTTGCTGTGGGAACCAGAGAAATGGAATATGCAATGCTCAGGTTTACTCCCTGACACTTTATGACCTTATCACCTCTTCCAGCCTCCTACCTGATGTCACCCTGCTGACCTTGTGGTGACAACCGAGATAGACACTGGTGACAAGGGAAACACTTCTGAGGAGTTCCTCCCCCACCTCTGACTGGTCCCGTAAGCTTGCAGCAGAACTAAATAACGTTTTGTTGCTAGCTGAGGAATGATTCAGTCCCTCCCTCCCCTGCTTGTCTCTCTGGGTGCAAGCCTGAACCACATGGCCTCAGCCCAGACTGGGGAGCTCTGGAGATCGCTCCTGCCTGGGAGCTCCACACCTGCATCCCTAGATCTTCAACCAAAACAAAGGCTGGAAATAACATGACATCTTCCCCTCAGCATTCTCCGGTAACTCTCGATCCCCAGGAGTGACAGGAGGGGGAGGGAGTTGTTTTCCCCGTCAACAGTGTCGGTTCCAAATGTGGCAATGGGGTTGGCAGGGGTTGCACCAGGCAGGAAGCCAGGAGAGGTGACAAGGTCAGAAAGTTTCATTGAGAAATGCTGTTCTGAGAGGTTCTCGACTCCCATCCCGGTCCCCTTATCAGGGGTCTCTGTGGCTAGTCCTGGCAACCCCCTAACTCACAGGGTAGAAGTGGGGAGGGGGGGAATTCCTCACCTGGCCTGAGCTATGGGGTCACCCTGATTCCCTCATCCCCCACAGCCCCAACAACAACCAGGTATAACACTGTGGTTCTTACAGTCTAGACTTCTAGACAGTATGCACCTTGTGGGCAGGGAACATGTCAACCAACGCTGTACATTGTACTGATTGCTTATTACAGTGTAGTAGTAATAATAATAATAATAATGACATTTATTAAGTGCTTACTTTGTGCAAAGCACTGTTCTAAGCGCTAGGGAGGTTACAAGGTGATCGGGGGCTCACAGTCTTAATCCACATTTTACAGTTGAGGTAACTTAAGCACAGAAAAGTTAAGTGACGTGCCCAAAGTCACGCAGCTGACAAATGGCAGAGCCGGGATTTGAACCCATGACCTCTGACTCCACAGCCCGTGCTCTTTCCATTGAGCCACGCTTCTTCTCTACTGCCCACAGTAAGCATTTAATAAATATGATTGATTGATTCATTGATCGACTGATTCCTTTAAACCCGCTCATGTCTTCCCTATGCTAAACACACTCTCCCTTGACCCCATGATTCTCTCCAGTTGCCACCCTTTCTTCCTCTTACCATTCTTCTCCGAATTGTTTAAGCAAGTTTTCTGCACCGGCTGCCTCCACTTCCTGTCCTCCAATTCTCTTCCTGACCCCCCAATCTGGCTTCTACCCCATGTGCTCCATGGAAACTACCCTCTTATGATCTCCTATGATCTCCTTTTTGCCATATCAAAAGACTTCTACTCCGTGCTGATCCTCCATGAACTTTAAGCTGCCTTCAGCACTGTCAATCACCTCCTTCGCTTGAAAACATTATCCAACCTCAGTTTCACTGGCACTGTCCTCTCCTGGTTCTCCTCCTATCTCCTTGGTCGTTTCTTCCCAGTCTCTTTCATGGGCTCCTCCTCTGCCTCCCAACTAACTGTGGAAGTACCTCAAAGTTCAGTTCTGGGTCCCCTTCTATTCTCCATCTACACCCACTCTCTTGCAGAACTCATTCAATCCTCTCATGTCAACTGACATCACTATGCAAATGATTCCTTTCTCTGCATCTTCAGCCCTGATCTCTGTCCTGCTGTGCAATCTCCCATTTCCTTCTGCCTTCAGGACAGCTCTACTTGGATGTCTAGCCAGCATCTGAAATTAACATGTCCAAAGCATAAGTCCTCATCTTCCTACCCAAACACTGTCCTCCCTATGACTTTCCCATCACTGTAGACAACACCACCATTCTTCCTCTCTCACAAGCCCATAACCTTGGCATTATTTTCAACTCAATACCCTCATTCAATTCACATATAAAATCTGTCCACAAATCATTTATGTTTAACCTTCATTACATCGCTAAAATCCTACCTTTCCTCTTCTACCCAAAGTCCTACCATGTTAATCTAAAAACTCTTCTTGTCCCACCTTAACTACTGCAACGGGCACTTTACTGAACTCCCTGCCTTCTGTCTTTTCCCATGCCAGCACATACGTCGCTCTGCTGCCCAGGTCTTTTTTATTAAAAGATATTTGTTAAGTGCCAGAAACTGTATTACACACCAGCGTAGGTACTAGTTAATCAGGTTGGACACAGTACTCATTCATTCATTCATTCGATCATATTTATTGAACGCTTACTGTGTGCAGAGAACTGTACTAAGCGCTTGGGAAGTACAAGACGGCAACATATAGAGACAGTCCCTACCCGTCAACGAGCTCACAGTCTAGAAGGGGGAGACAGACAAAAAAAACAAAATAAAACATGTGGACAGGTGTTAAGTCAACAGAACAAAACGATTTAAAGCTAGATCCACATCATTAACAAAATAAATAGAATAGTAAATATGTACAAGTTAAATAGAGAAATGCATCAGTAGAAACATATGTTAAGGTGCTGTGGGGAGGGGAAGGAGGGAGGGTGGGGGGATGGGGAGGAGAGGAAAAAGGGGGCTCAGTCTGGGAAGGCCTCTTGGAGGAGGTGAGCTCTCAGTAGGGTTTTGAAGGGAGGTAGAGAGCTAGCTTGGCAGATGTGTGGAGGGAGGACATTCCAGTCCAGGGGGAGGACGTGGGCCTGGGGTCGATGGCGGGACACGCAAGAATGAGTTCAATTTTATTTGAGCGCTTCCCGTGTGCAGAACACTGTACTAAGCGCTTGAGAGAGGACAACAGTACAGTAAGCAGACACATTCCCTGCCCAAGGCAAGCCCAATTGGATGTTCTTATAATTTATTCCAATTGCTCCCAAACATTTTTCATCCCTTCTGCCCCAGCTGACTGTCGGCTCGTTTGGAAAAAAATCTGTCACGTTTTCTGCTGAGAGCTGGGATAGATACAAGTTCCTTGGGTCGGACTCCGTCCCTGCCCGACATGGGGCTCACAGACTAAATAAGCAGGAGAACAGGTATTTAATCCCATTTTACAGTAGAAAAAACTGAGGCACAGAGCAATTAAGTGACTTGCCCGAGGTCACAGAGCAAAACAATTAGCAGAGCAGGGATTAGAACTCGGGTCCTCTGACTCCCAGGCCCGGGCTTTTTCCACTAGGGCCAGGCTTCTTCTCACGTGGGCAGGTAATATATTGCTTTAGCCTGCTTTGTTTTTCTTAATGGCATTTTTTAAGTGCTTACTATGCGCCAGGCACTATACTAAGCGCTTGGGAAGATACACGCTAATCAAATCGGACTCAGTCCCTGTCCCGCATAGGGCTCACAATCCTAAACCCCGTTTTTCAGCTGAGGTAACTGAGGCCTAGACAAGCAAAGTGACTGCCCAAGGTCACCCTGCAGACAGGTGGCAGAGCCGACATTAGAACCCACGTCCTTCTGACTCCCAGGCCCAGGCTCTACCCACTAGGCCACGCTGTTTCCATTTGTACTCGTATTTCTCAAGCATCTAGTTCAGTGCACAGCACCCAGAGAGAGCTCAATAAATACCACTACTGCCAGTGCTACTACTACTGCCTCTTGGGATGTCCAAGAGGGTTCCGGGACCCTGCTGTGTCAAGGTCCTTTGGGACCTGTGGGGAGCCCCACACCCCATTAATCACATCTGAAATCACCCACAAGTCCTCTCTTGGAGGGTAACCGTTTCCCCAGATCTAGGCCTTCCACTCTGACCACTTCCCATGACCCAAGGGCCTCGAGAGCCTCTGAGCTTCCAGGGGTTGGAAATCCTAGACGATCCTTAAAAAAAAGAGAAGTGTGTTGAGGGGGAGAGTCAGTGGGAAATACGATGAGACTCGTGAAAGGGTCGGCAGAATACAGAGATGAACAGAGGTTGGAATTGGAGAGGCAGATTTGGGGGTCACCGGAATAACCGAAGCTGCTCCTTAAAGACTCCGTGCCTCAGTTACCTCAGTTGCAAAATGGGGGATTCAATACCCAATCGATCAGTCAACCAGAGGTATTTACTGAACACTTACTATGTACAGGGCGCTGTATTAAGTCCCAAAGAGAGTATAATGTAACAGAACTGGTAAACGAGTACCCTGCCCATAACGAGCTTACAGTCTACTTTCATGATCTTGGACATAGCCCAACGTTTCCCACAGTGCTTGACACGACCTCTCAGAGGTTTCGGCTGCTGCAGGCAGAGAGCTCTCCCACTTCCGGAGCTGCTGCGTCTGCAGCTGCTACATGATTAGAGCTTTCCGGCCCCTGGAACTGCTGTGTTTGCAGCTGCTGCATGGACAGAGCTCTCTGGCTTCTGGAGCCGCTGCGGTTGCAGCAGCCGCCTGCACAGAGCATTCGGACCCCGGGACCTACTTCTGCATGCATAAAACTCTCCGGCTCCTGGACCTGCTGTAGGCATACAGCTCTACGTCCACTGGAGCTGCTGCGCTTGCACAGTAACATCGTGGTCCAAGCATAACGTCCCAGGAAGTCTATTTCTGAAGCACAAGCATGCTTAGCTGTAACCAAGAGGAACCTAAGAAGGTCTAGGGTAGCTCTAGGTAGCTCTAGGAAGCCATCTGTCTCAGGGTCAGGGAGCTGCCTCGGTTGAGTGGGTCATCCTGATGAAGAGGATAAATGTGTTCAGTTCTGTTTCTTCCTTGGAGAGATGCCAAAACTCCCTGCGAAGGGAATTCTTAAGAGCAAAAATTGCAAAGCAAAGGATGCTCTCTGATGCACCTAGTTTACTGCTTTCCCTCTCTGGCCGTTCATTCTCAGTCTCGTTTGCGGGTTCCTCCTCCCCCTCTCATCCCCTTACTGTAGGAGTTCCTCAAGGGTCAGTTCTTGATCGCCTTCTGTTCTCTATCTACACTCACTCCCTTGGTGAACTCATTTGCTCCCATGGCTTCCTCTATCATCTCTACGCTGATGACACCAAAATCTACATCTCTGCCCCTGCTCTCTCTCCCTCCCTTCAGGCTCGTGTCTCCGCCTGCTTTCAGGACAACTCCATCTGGATGTCTGCCCGTCATCTAAAACTCAGTATGTCCAAGACTGAACTCCTTATCTTCCCCCCCAAACCCTGCTCTCTCCCTGACTTTTCCATCACTGTAGCCGGCACTACCATCCTTCCCGTCTCACAAGCCCGCAACCTTGGTGTCATCCTCGACTCTGCTCTCTCGTTCACCCCTCACATCCAATCCGTCATCAAAACCTGCCGGTCTCACTTCCGCAACATCGCCAAGATCTGCCCTTTCCTCTCCATCCAAACTGCTACCCTGCGGATTCAATCTCTTATCCTATCCCGACTGGATTACTGCATCAGCCTCCTCTCTGATCTCCCATCCTCCTGTCTCTCCCCATTTGAGTCTATACTTCATGCTGCTGCCCGGATCATCTTTGTGCAGAAACGCTCTGGGCATATTACTCCCCTCCTCAAAAATCTCTAGTGGCTACCAGTCAACCTACGCATCACGCAAAAACTCCTCACTCCCGGCTTCAAGGCTCTCCATCATCTCTCCCCCTCCTACATCACCTCCCGTCTTTCCTTCTACAGCCTAGCCCGCCATCCTCCACTCCTCTGCCGCTAACCTCCTCACTGTGCCTCGTTTTCGCCTGTCCCTCTGAAGACCCACGGCCCACGTCCTCCCCCTGGCCTGGAATTCCCTCCCTCCAGACATCCGCCAAGATAGCTCTCTTCCTCCCTTCAATGCCTTACTGAGACCTCACCTTCCTCTTCTCCTCCTTCCCCTCCTCATCCCCCACGCCCTACCTCCTTCCCCTAACCACAGCACTTGTATATATGTTTGTACACATTTATTACTCTATTTATTTTATTTGTAAATATTTACTATTCTATTTATTTTGTTAATGATGTGCATCTAGCATTACTTCAATTTATTCTGATAACTTGACACCTGTCCACATGTTTTGTTTTGTTATATGTCTCCCCCCTCTAGACTGTGAGCCCGTTGTTGGGTACGGACCGTCTCTATTTGTTACCAACTAGTACTTCCCAAGCGCTTAGTACAGTGCTCTGCACACAGTATGCGCTCAATAAATACGATTGAATAAATGAATGAATGAATGAATAATTTTTCAGAAAAATCATCCGGGCTACCGAGTTGAGATGGACTGGAGTAGAGAAAGCCTGGAGGCAGGGAGGTCAGTGAGGAGGCTGAGCCTCCTTGGGGGATAATACATATGCTTGGGCCTGCATGAATGCAATTTGGACAGAGATGAAGGGGCAGGTTATAGAGATGTTGTGAAGGGAGAACAGATAAGAGTTAGTGACTGATTGGAGATGCACACTGAAATGCAAATAATGAGGTTTGGGAGCCCCAGAACTCCATTCACCAACAGACACCACCCAGTGATCACCGCCTGGGAAAGCTGCCAACATGACAGACTTCAGGGTCTTCTATGAACGGAGCAGGAGCTCAAATTACATAGAATTCATTAATTCATTCATTCATTCAATCATATTTATTGAGCACTTACTGTGTGCAAAGCATTGTACTAAGCACTTGGGAGAGTAAAATATAATCAATCAATCAATCAATCACATTTATTGAGCACTCACTGCGTGCAGAGCACTGTACTAAGCGCTTGAGAAGTACAAGTTGGCAACATATAGAGATGGTCCCTACTCAACAGTGGGCTCACAGTCTAAAAGGGGGAGACAGAGAACAGAACAAAACATATTAACAAAATAAAATAAATAGAATAGATATATACAAGTAAAATAAACAAATAAAGTACTAAATACGTACAAACATATATACATATATACAGGTGCTGTGGGGAAGGGAAGGAGGTAAGGCGGGGGGTAGAGAGGGGGAGGAGGGAGAGAAGAAGGAGGGGGCTCAGTCTGGGAAGGCCTCTTGGAGGAGGTGAGCTCTCAGTACGGCCTTGAAGGGAGGAAGAGAGCTAGCTTGGCGGATGTGGGGAGGGAGGGCATTCCAGGCCAGGGGGAAGACGTGGGCCGGGGGTCGACGACAGGACAGGCGAGAACGAGGCACGGTGAGGAGATTAGCGGCAGCGGAGCGGAGGGGACGGGCTGGGCTGTAGAAGGAGAGAAGGGAGGTGAGGTAGGAGGGAGCGAGGTGATGGAGCACCCTGAAGCCGAGGGTGAGGAATTTCTGCCTGATGCGTAGGTGGATTGGTAGCCACTGCAGATTTTGAGGAGAGGAATAACATACCCAGAGCACTTCTGGACAAAGACAATCCGGGCAGAGGAGTGAAGTATGGATTGAAGTGGGGAGAGACAAGAGGATGGGAGATCGGAGAGGAGGCTGATACAGTAGTCCAGATGGGATAGGATGAGAGCTTGAACGAGCAGGGTAGCGGTTTGGATGGAGAAGAAAGGGCGGATCTTGGCAATGTTGTGGAGCTGAGACCGGCAGGTTTTGGTGAAGGCTTCGATCTGAGGGGTGATCAAGATAGCAGAGTCAAGGATGACACCAAGGTTGCGGGCTTGTGAGACGAGAAGGATGGTAGTGCTGTCAACAGTGATGGGAAAGTCAGGGAGAGGGCAAGGTTTGGGAGGGAAGACAAGGAGTTCAGTCCTGGACATGTTGAGGTTTAGGTGGCGGGCAGACAACCAGATGGAGATGTCCTGAAGCCAGGAGGAGATGCGAGCCTGAAGGGAGGGAGAGAGAGCAGCGGCAGAGATGTAGATTTGGGTGTCATCAGCATAGAGATGATAGTTGAAGCTGTGGGACCGAATGAGGTCATCAAGGCAGTGAGTGTAGATCGACAATAGAAGGGGACCAAGAACTGAACCTTGAGGAACCCCTAGAGTAAGTGGATGGGAGGGGGAGGAGTAGCCAGCAAAGGAGACTGAGAATGAACGGCCGGAGAGATAAGAGGAGAACCAGGAGAGGACAGAGTCTGTGAAGCCAAAGTTGGATAGCGTGTGGAGGAGAAGGGGGTGGTCTACAGTGTCGAAGGCAGCTGAGAGGTCGAAGAGGATTAGTATAGAGTATGAGCCGTTGGATTAGGCAAGTAGGAGGTCATTGGTGACCTTTGAGAGGACAGTGTCCGTGGAATATAGGGATTGTCGTTGAGAAATTCGAGGCAGTGCGTGTAGATGACTCGTTCAAAGAGTTTGGAAAGGAACGGTAGGACGGAGATAGGGCGATAACTAGAAGGTGGGGTGGGGTAATGAGAGGGTTTTTTTAGGATGGGAGAGATGTGGGCATGTTTGAAGGCAGAGGGGAAGGAACCAGTGGAGAGTGAGCAGTTGAAAATGGAAGTTAAGGAGGGGAGAAGGGACAGAGCGAGAGATTTCATAAGATGAGAGGGAATGGAGTCAGAAGCACAGGTGGCCGGAGTAGCACTTGAGAGGATGGAGGAGATCTCCTCTGAGGATACTGCTGGGAAGGATGGGAGAGTAGCAGGGAGTGTTGAGAGCCGGGGGGTTGGAGAAGCTGGGGGATTGACTTTGGGGAGCTCAGACCTGATGGATTTAATTTTATTAATGAAGTAGGAGGCCAGATCGTTGGGGGTGAGGGAAGGAGGAGGGGTAGGAACCGGGGACCTGAGAAGGGAGTTGAATCTACCGAAGAGGTGATGGGGATGATGGGCATGGTTGTCAATAAAGGAGGAGAAATAGTTTTGTCTGGCAGAGGAGAGGGCTGGGTGAAGGCAGGAAACGATAAACCTGACGTGAACGAGGTTGACATGGTGTTTAGACTTTCGCCAGCAGCGTTCAGCAGCTCCAGCATAAGAGCGAAGGAAGCAGACAGTGGCAGTGATCCAGGGTTGTGGGTTAGTGGTTGTCACCCGTCGTCCGGGGACGGGTTCGTTCAGTGATCGGCGAGGCGAGAGAGAGAGAGGCCGGGGACGGAAAGCCTAAGTTTTATATAAAATTTATTCCGCGAGGTGAATTGAATTTATGTAATTGTGTAGGCACAATGGATTGAGCTTCCCTTTCGGGAGGAATATAATCAATTAGCAATATTAGAGCTTCCCTACACGGGAGGAACACAATCATCCGTTAATCGCACGTGGGTGAGTTGGTTAACTCTCACCCATGTGCACTTCCCACTCGGGAAGAATCCACTTACTTTCCCACATGGGAAGAATTCATTACATTACCCGCGCACGTGGTGGGCGGCTAGCTCTCACAATGTGCTCTCCCTACATGGGAGGAATCCACTCATAATTCCCATCAGCAGCGGGGTACCTGGGTCCCACCCACGAGACACTCACCCATCCCGCGGCCCTTGCCTCAGTGTGTTGGTTCTGGTTGTAGAGCGGCCGTCTGGCCTTCTGGGCAGAGGGAGAGAGACACGTGGGCCGCCGCTGCTGCTGCTGCTGCGGCTGCTCCTGCTGCTGGTGCCCGTCTCGATGTTCTGCCCAGAAGGTCAGAGGCCACAGGTATTTATATCACCTGTGGCGTGGGCCCTTCCCGTTTCCGTCCTCTGCTTGCTCCATCTCCACCCCTTCCTGCCTCCATACCTTATTTGGTCAGCACGGAGGTGAGGGACACCTATCCTTCCGCCCCGCTCCCCTCTGGCCAGAGGAATTGCGTCAGAGGTGGCATTTGACCTCAAGATGGCCGGTGCCTAGGGTCACCTTGGCACAGTGGTACGAGAGCGGCAAAGGTAAAGATGAGCGAGCGAGTCTAGCTGAGTAGAAAGGGTAGAGTTGAGAGCAGTAATCTGATCATCAATATTGGGTAGAGAGGAAAGGGGGGCGAGGTGGGGTGTGAGGCACTCAGAAAGATTGATGGGGTCAAGAGAGCAGAGATCTCTGTGAGGGACTAATATGGATTTACAGGGGAAAGGAGTGTGAGTAAGGAGGCATGTGAGAAGATTATGATCAGAGAGAGGGATTTCAGAGTTTGTGAGGGTGGAGACAGTGCAGCGGTAGGAGGTGATGAGGTCGAAGGTGTGACCAAGTTGGTGAGTGGTATTGTTATTAACCTCCCCTTTCTGCCTACTCAGAGCCAACATGGCCAATCTCAGGAAGCCTACCCAAAGTCTGAGACACAATTGTGAATTCTAACCCCGGTCTATAGGAGATTTTGAAGACTTATCAGTCAGTTGAATTGTCAATCAAATTTATAGAAAGCTTATTGCTTGCTGCTCTGCAGTGTACTGAGCACTTGGGATAATTCAATAGAACAGAGTTGGTAGACACATTCCCGGCTCATTGAGCCTACACTCTCCTGGGGAGATAGCCATTAATACACCTAAATGAGTAAATTATGGATATATACATAAATGCTGTTGTGTTCCAGAAGGGCTAATTAAGGTTACAAATCAAAATTCAAAGGTGACACAGAAGGGAGTGGTAGAAGAGGAAATGAAGTCCTACTGGGAGACTGTTCGTGGCCAGAGGCAGGACTTGGGTGAGGGGATTAGAGGTGAGATAGGTGAGATCAGGAGTCAGTGATTAAGATGACATTAAAGGAGCAAAATGAGCAGGTTGGTTTGTGATTGGAAATTAGTGAGGTGACATAGGAGGCGGAAGATGATTGAGTTCTTAAAGACTATGCCAAGGAGTTTCTGTTTGATGTAGAGGTGGATAGTTAACCACTGGAGGTTCTTGAGGTTTTGGGAAACATGGACTGAATGGTTCTGTAGAAAAACCTTTGAGAAGCAGAGTTGCCTAGTAGATACAGCACGGGCCTGGGAATAAGAAGGACCTGAGTTGTAATCCCCTCTCTGCCATTTCCCTGCTGCATGACCTGGGGCAAATCACTTAACTTCCCTGTGCTCCAATTATTTCATCTGTAAAATTGGGATGAAGACTGTAATCTTCATGTGGGACATGGACTGTGTCCAAACTGTTTGGCTTGTATCTACCCCAGCGCTTAGTGCAGTGTCTGACACAAAAGTAAGTACTTAACAAATCCCATCCAAGAAAAATGACCCGGGCAGCAGAGTGAAGTATGGAAAGACTTGGGTAGAGACAGGAGGCAGTAAGGTAAGTAGTGTGGCTGATTCAGTGATAGAGATGAGATAGTAAAAATTTTTGGATTAACGTGGTAGCCCTTTGGATCAGAGAGGAAAAGGCAGATTTTACCGATGTTGTGGAGGTTGAACATAAAGGATTAGTTGACACATTGAATATTTTAGTTGGATGAGAGAAATTAGTTGAGAATAATGCCAAAGGTATGTGCTTGTGAGATAAGGAACATAATGGTGTGGTCTACAGAGATGGGAAAATCACGGAGAGAACAGGGGAGAAGATGAGGTGTTCTATTTTGGACATGTTAAATTTCAGGTGTTGGCTAGACATCCAGTTAGAGCTGTCCTGAAGGCAAAAGGAAACGTGAGACTTCAGAGAAGGACAGAGATCAGGGCTGAAAATGCCCATTAGGGAATCACTCACATAATAATGGCAGTTAAATCCATAGGATTGGATGAGTTCTTCAAGAGAGTGGGTGTAGACGGAGAATAGAAAGGGACCCAAAGCTGAACCTTGAGGGATTTCCACAATTAGAGGGTTGGAGGCAGAAGATGAGCCTTTCTAAGAGACTGCGTAGGAGAGACCAGGGAGATACGTGGAAAACCAGGAGATGATGGTATCAGTGAAGCCAAAGTTGGATCATGTTTCCAAGTGAAAGGGGACGTTGATAATGTTGAAGGAAGACTGAAAGTTCGAGGAGGATTAGGATGGAGTAGAGGTCATTTGATTATGAATGAAGGAGATCATTGGTGACCCATAAGAGGGCAGTTTCTGTGGAGCACACAGGGAAGAAACCAGATTGGAGGGGATCAAGGAGAGAATTGGAGGACAAGAATTAGCAACAGTGAATGCAGACAACATGCATTCTAGACTGTGAGCCCGTTGTTGGGTAGGGACTGTCTCTATATGTTGCCAACTTGCACTTCCCAAGCGCTTAGTACAGTGCTCTGCACACAGTAAACGCTCAATAAGTACGACTGAATGAATGAATGAATGAATGAATGAACGCTCAAGGAATTTGGAAAGGTATGGTAAGAGAGGGCGATAGGGTGGTAAATGGAGGAAATCGTGGTGTCAAGGGAGGGGTTGTTTAGGATAGGAGAGACATAAGCAGGGTTAAATGATTGAATCAATCAATAAGTCAATTGAATTTGTTAAATGGTTACTGTGTGCAGAACACTATACTAAGCAATCTATATAATGTAAAAAGTTGGTAAACATATTTCCTGCCCACAAGCCCATACAATCTAAAGGGCTAGACTGAAAGAACTACAGGGTGATGTCTCTGATAGTGCTTAGGGCAGGGAAAGTCAGGGGGTGAGGGAATGAGGATGACCCCATAGATCAAGGCAGGTCAGTAATCTGCCCTTCCCTACCTCGCTCATGTGCAATGGGATGTAGTCCCGACTGGTTGCAGCATCCTCTGCTGGGGAGCTGGGAGATGGGAGTTAGGAGATTCTCAGCTCAGCATTTCTTACCAGCACTTTCTGACCATGACACCTCTCCAGCCCTCTTGCCTGATGCAACCACTGCCAACCTCAACATCACATATCAATCAATCAATCGTATTTATTGAGCGCTTACTTTGTGCAGAGCACTGTACTCAGCTCTTCGAAGGACAAGTTGGCAACATATAGAGACGGTCCCTACCCAACAGTGGGCTCACATATGGGGCTGAAACTGTTGACAAAGGAAACAACTCCTTTCCCCTCCTGCCCGTTAGCCTCCTAAGGATGAGAAGACTGAGAGGAGGTTGACAAGCTTATTTTCAGCCTGCGTTGTGGTTGCAGGGACGCAGGTGTGGAGCTATCTGGCATGAATGATCCCTGGAGCTCCCGAAACCAGGCTGATGCCATGTGGCAGAGGCTGGGGCTCAGAGTCCCCAGATCAGGCTGAGGCCATGTGGTGGGGGCTGGGGTCCAGAGAGTTGGGGAGGGGTGGAGGAGGCTGGGTCCTTCCTCATCAAGCACCAAAACTTGGTTTAGTTCTACTCCAAGCTCAAGGGACCAGGCAGAGGCAGGAGGAACCTCTCAGAAGAGTTTCCCTTTTCACTGGTGTCTATCCTGGCTGTCAAGGTGAGGGCAGTGGGATGACATCAGGCAGGAGGCTGAAAAAGGTGAAACGGACACAGAAGGACAGGGAGAGAGATTGACTCACCAAGACTCCCTATCCTGGTCCCCACAGCAGAGAGTGCTGTCTAGGCAGGACAGCCCTCTGGGAGGACGTAACTTTCCTCATACTGACCTAAGCTCCGAGGCCACCCTGCTTCCTACACTGAGTGTACTTGGTACCAACACAGACATTGCCCCAAAGTCCCTGCCTAGGAAAGGGGTTCCAACTTTCTTGCATTTTCTCTAACACCAGAGCCCAGAATCCAGCGTGGCTCAGTGGAAAGGGCACGGGCTTTGGAGTCCAGAGGTCATGGGTTCAAATCCCGGCTCTACCATTTTGTCAGCTGTGTGACTTTGAGCTAGTCACTTAACTTCTCTGGGCCTCAGTCCCCTCATCTGTGTAATGGGGATGAAGACTGTGAGCCCCTCGTGGGACAACCTGATCACCTTGTAGCCTCCCCAGCGCTTAGAACAGTGCTTTGCACATAGTAAGTGCTTAATAAATTCCATCAAAAAAGGGAGCCTGACCTTCCCTCCCCTAAATTATTCCCCTCCCCCCCAACAAAACTGCACCCCTCAGCTCTGGACTGCCCCAAATACAAACATGAACCAAGAGGTTTCTTGGTGACTGTTGCGGACAGGAGAGGCTGCACCGCTGTCAGTAAAGATGGGGACTGGGTCAGATGTGCTGCTCAGAAACCACTCATGTACAAGGACAGAATGGTCCTCATGTAAAGCCAGTTCCTGGTGCCTTACTGTGGCCTGCAGGATCAGATTCATCTTTCAGCGAGGCTTGCCACTCATACTGGCCAGCCAAGCACCCTCTCGATCAGGTCTACCAAGCCTCCACCTCTCTCTGACCCACATCCTCTTCCTGCTTCCTTAACGAAGGGAGAATTTCCTGCGTCGCTGAGGGGAAGGTCTCGGGGGGAGGCTCAGGGCACTTTCGCACTGTGGGCTGTGGGGGAGGCTGCACAAGATCTCAGAGCAAACATGAGCTCTGGGCCATGAGTCATGGACCACAGACCCATGGGCAAGTTAGATGGAAACAGGCAGAACTGGATGGATTGTATCATCTGTGGTTCCTCTTCCCGACTTCATCTGTTGTTTGAGTCTTCCCGAGTTGGAGCCTGGGGAGAAATCTGAGGATGTGGCCATCCAAAGCTACTCACATTGTTTCTGAACCCAGCTAGAGTCCGGTTCCCTGTCCTTCTGGATGTCTCAGAGAGTAAAGCTCCTTGATGACAGTGGCCAGATCTCTTATTGAGAGGCAGTGTGGCCTTTGGAAAAGGCATGTACCTGGCAGTTAGGGGACCACGATTCTAATCCCTGCCGTGTGAACGTGGACAAATCAGTCAGTCAATCATAATTATTAAGCACTTTCTGTGTGCAGGGCAATGGACTAAGCACTTGGTAGAGTACAATATGACAATATAGCAGAAACATTCCTTGCCCCCAGTGAGGTTTACAAATAAATACAGGGAATGTCACTGTTTATTGTTGTATTGTACTTTCCCCAGTGATCAGTACAGTGCCCTGCACACAGGAAGCGCTTAATAAATGCCACTGAATGAATGAAAATACTGTGAGGCTGTTTGGGGTGGGGGTGTGAACAAAGGCAGCAAGTCAGGGTGATGCAGAAGGTAGTTGAAGAATAGGAAAAGAGAGCTTAGTCAGGGAAGGTCTCTTGGAGGAGATGTGCCTTCAAGAAGACTTGGAAGAGGGGAGAGCATTGTGTGTTGTATATAAAGAGAGAGGGGATTCTAGGCCAGAGGCCAGACATGGGTGAGTGGTCAGCAGCGAGATAGATAAGATTGAGAAGGTTAGCATTAAGGGAGCAAAGTGCACTTTCTGGGTTGTAATAGAAGAGTAGCAAGGTGAGATAGAAAGGGGCAAGGTGATTGAGTGCGTTAAAGCCAATTGAGTTTCTGTTTGATGTAGAGGTGGATGGGCAACCACTGGAGACTTTTGAGGAGTGAGAAAACATGCCCTGAACTTGTCTGTAGAAAAACGATCCGGGCAGCCGAATGAAGTATGTACTGGATTTGGGAGAGTCGGAGTCCGGGCGGTCAGAAGGAGAATGATGCAGTAATCAATGTGGGATATGATATGTGATTGGATGAACATGGTAGCAGTTTAGATGGGGAGGAAAGGAAAAATTGACATGATTAGTCATGGATTGCATATGTAGGTTAAGTGAGAGAGAGGAGTCAAGGATAATGCCCAGGTTATGGGCCTGTGAGACAGTGATAGGAAAGTCAGGGGGAGGACAAGTTTTGAGGAGAGAAGACTAGGAAAATAAGGAAAGATAAGGAGTTCTGTTTTAGACCTGTTACGTTTGAGGTGACAGGAGGAAATCCAAATAGAGATGTCCACGTAGACAAGTCATTTACCTTGATTGTTCCCTCAATTTCCTCACCTGTAAAATGAGGTTTGAGGGTCATGGATCATGCCTACCATCTGCACTGTACTATCGCACGTGCTTAATACAGTGCTATACCTAAATAAAGTGCACAATGCATAGCACAGATCAATTGAAAATTAATTACCTATTCTCCCTGTCACTTAAACTATTAGCCCCCATGTGGGATTGGGCTGTTTCCCACCTGATTATCTTGTATCTATTCCAGTGCTTGCTACAGTACTTGGCATATAGTATGCGATGAATGAAAACCATAGTTATTTTTGCTGTCAAGTAATTGAGAGGTGCACCATTAACAAATCTTGGGAAGTACAGAATAATGAAATTACACATTCCTGGCCCACAAGGAGCTCCCACGTTATTGGAAAGTACAATATAAAAATATTTACAGCCACTATCAGACTTCAGGGACACTACCCCCTCAACCCTCTTACTCATTTGCAGTAGAACGACCCCAGCTTCACTCCATGACTGCAACCCTGACTACTTTTCCCAGAATCTTTCAGGCTGAGTGTCTTCCAGTCCCCTGCTCAATCGCTTTCTACAGACATGGACCCCAGAACAGAGGTTGGTTTCAGGGTGATTGGCATAATGGGAATCATGCGGACTCGGGGGGAGGGTTCTGACTGGTGGAAAGAAGGGTCCTTGGAAAAATAGCACAGTGCCCAGGCCTTCCTGGATGACCTTACTCTCATCTGCCTCACTGTGGGTAGGGAATCTGTCAGTTAGATAGCTGTTTCATAGTCTCCAGAGTGTTTAGTGCAGTGCTGTGCACATAGTAGGTGCTCAATAAATAAGATTGATTGACTGATTCAGTTCAAGGACAGGAGGTTTGGAGGCCTTGGATCCGTAACTGAGCTCAGGAGAATGTAAAGAAATGGAGTCTAGGGCTACTTCAGGACTAAACTTTCCTCTGTGGAAATATGGGTTGCTGCATGTGACTTGGACTTGAGTTTTGAATCCAATCTTTCCTATCGTCCTTCCCAGCTCCTTTCAGTGTGAGGCTCCTATGGGCCAGAAGGCCTGAATTCCTCTGTTTCCCTAACCCCTAGTTTTGTTCTGGTAATGCAAAGGCTCGATAAATGTTTCTGATGCTAGGATCTGAGAAATAGTGAATCTTAGTGGTTAGAGCACGGGCCTCGAGTTAGAAGGAGCTGGTTTCTGATCTTGGCTCCAGCACCTTTCTTCTGGGCGACCCTGCACAAGTTGCTTAACCCCTCTATGCCTGTTTGCTCATCTATAAAATGGGGATTAAATCGTTTTTCTCCCTCTCTCACTAGACAGTGAGCCCTATGTGGGGCAGAGACTGTTTTCAGCATAATTATCTTTTGCTTGCCCCACTTGCCTAGCTCACTGCTGGGCACATAGCTAGTGCATAACAAATGCATAATGATTAATGATCATTGGGGCATAGGGCCGGGAACATTTCTGTGAGAGCAGGTTATAGGAGGGGAGCCTGGGTCCCATGTGTTGTGAGCTCCCTCTCAGTTCACAGAAGACCCTAAGCCTGTGGGGGCAGCAGCTCTTCCAGACAGTGACCACCATGTGAAGTCTATTGGTGTAGGGAACTCTGGGGACAAGGCAGATCCCAAACCTCAGGCTCTTCTCTGTCTTTCAACGTGCATCACCAATCAGTCACCAACTCCGGTTGGTTCTACCTTCAGAACATCTCTAGAACCCACCCCTTCATCTCTATCCAAACCGCCACCAAGCAGATCTGACCATTTGTCAAATCCTGCCGTGTGTCCTGGTTCAGCCTCCTCACTGACCATCTGCATACAGCCTTTCTCCACTCCAGGCCATACTCCACTCTGCTGCTGGGATCATTTCTGGAAAGTCATCCTGTACCTAACCCCTCAAAATCCCCCAGGGGTTGTCTATCCTTGTCCACATCAAGCAGAAACCCCTTGCCATCAACTTTAAAAACACTCAATCAGCCCTCTCCCTCCTACATATCCTTGCTCATCTCTCACTACAACCCAGTCAGTACACGGTGCTTCTCTAACAGGAAACTATTTACTATATTCTGTCTTTTCTCTCTCTCTGTTGACCCTTTGCTCACATCCTTCCTCTGGCCTGGAGCTTCCTTCCTCTTCGTATCTGACAGACAATAACTCTCTTGATCTTCAAGGTTCTACTAAAATCATATTTCCTCCAGAAACCCTTCCTTGACTAAACCCTCAGCTCCCCACACTAATTCTTCCTTCTGCATCTCCTATGGACTCGTGCTCATTCCTCCTAGCACTTTGATATTCACACCACTCCAGAGCCCTGTTGTACGAATCCTTCTACTCTGTTGCTTCTTTATCTGTAATTACTTTTCCTCTTCTTCTCCCTCTCTAGACTGTAAGCTGCTAGTGGGCGTGGATGGTATCTACCAACTGCATCATTCTCTCCCAAGGGCACAGACAATTAATTCATTCATTCAACCCTATTCCCCGAATGCTTACTGCTGCAATAAGTGTAATCATAAACAGACTCATTTCCTGCCTCTGACAAGCTTACATTACAGAATCAGGGAGACAGATATTAATATCAATGAATGAATTGCAGATATATACATTTAGTGCTATGGGACTGGGAGAGGGGAAGAACAAAGTGAGCAAGTCAAAGTGACAGAGAAGGAAGTGTGAGAAGAGGAAAGGGGTGTATAGTCAGGGAAGGCCTCCTGTAGGATATGTGCCTTAAATAAGGCTTTGAAGCTGGGGAGAGAAATTGTCTGAGGGATTTCATTCATTCATTCATTCATTCATTCATTCAATCAATCGTATTTATTGAACGCTTACTGTGTGCAGAGCACTGTACTAAGCGCTTGGGAAGTACAAGTTGGCAACATATAGAGACGGTCCCTACCCAACTGCGGGTTCACAGTCTATAAGGGGGAGACAGACAACAAAATAAAACATATTAACAAAATAAAATAAATGGAATAAATATGTACAAGTAAATTAAATAGAGTAATAAATATGTACAAATATATATACATATACATATAGGTGCTGTGGGGAGGGGAAGGAGGTAAGCCGGGGGGGAGGGGGAGGGGGAGGAGGGGGAGAGGAAGGAGGAGGCTCTGTCTGGGAAGTGACTTGGGGAGATGAGGAGAAGAGCATTCCAGGCCAGAGGCAGGATGTGGTTGAGCGGTCGGCAGCGAGATAGGCGAGATTGAGGCACAGTGAGAAAGTTCACATTAAAGGAGCAAAGTGTGTGGGCTAGGTAAGCAGTGAGGTGACATGGGAGAAGCAGGTTAATTGTGTGCTTCAAAGCCAATAGAGAGGAGTATTTGTTTGATGTAGCGGTGGCTGGGCAACCACTGGAGTTTTTTGAGGAGTGGGAAAACATATCCTTAAAGTTTTTGTAGAAAAATGATCCGGGCAGCAGAGTGAAGTATGGACTGGAGTGCGGAGAGGCAGGGGGCTGGAAGGTCAACAAAGAGGCTGATGAAGTAATCCAGATAGAATGGGATGAGTGATTGTATTAACGTGGTAGCAGTTTGGATGAAGAGGAAAGGGCAGATTTTGAAGATGTTGTGAAGGTGGGACTGACACCACCTTTATTGATGGATTGAATAAGTGGGTTGAATGAGAGAGAGAGAGGAGTCAAGGATAACACCAAGGGTATGGGCTGGTGAGACAAGAAAGGTGGTGCTGTGCTCTTCGATGATGGGAAGGTCAGGGGAAGGACAGGGTTTGGGTGGGAAGATAAGAAGTTCTGTTTTGGACGTGTTAAGCTTGAGGTGAAAGGAAGATATCCAAGAAGAGATGTCTTGAAGGCAGAAGGAAATGCGAGACAGCAGAAAGGGAGAAATATCAGGGATGGAGATGTACATTTGGGTACTGTCATGAGTCCGCCTCTGGAAATTCACCTTCCCCTACTCTAAGGCATTCAAGACAAATACTAAGTGGAAAGTGACAATCTTCTACTGGTTCTCCTCCTATATACTTGGCCACGGATTCTCAGTCTCTTTCATGGGCTCCGCCTCTGCCTCCCACCTTATATATGTGGATGTCCCTCCAGGTTCAGTTCTGGGTCCCCTTCTTTTCTACATCTACACCTACTCCCTTGGAGAACTATTCTTTCTCATGACTTCAACTAACAGAGGAATCCACAATCTATATCTCCAGCTCGTCCTCTTTGTAGTCTCGCATTTCCTTCTGCCTACAGGGAGGACATCTGTACTTGGATGCCCTGCTATTACTTCAAACTTAACATATTGAAAACAGAACTTCTAACCGTTTCCTGCAAACCCTGTTGTCCCCATGAATTTCCCATCAGTACAGATAGAACCAAAATCCCTCCTATCTCACAAACCCCTATCCCTGGCATTTTCCTTGACTCCTCTCTCTCATTCTATCCCCAAAGTCAATTAGTCATTAAGTGCTAATGGTTCAACCTTCACTACATCTCTAAATTCTGATCTTTCCTCTCCAAACTGCTACCACAGTAATCCTATTCTGCCTTGATTACTTTATCAGTTTCCTTTCTGACCTCCCAGTCTCCTGTCTCTCCGCATTCCAGTCCATACTTTACATTGCTGCTAGGGTCATTTTTCTGCAAAAATGTTCGGTCCATGTTTCTCCATTCCTCAAGAACCTCCAGTAGTTGTCCTTTCACCCCCGCATCAAACAGAAACTCCTTACCATCGGCTTTAAAGCACTCAATCAACTTGCCCCCTCCTACCTCATCTCCTCATCTGCTACTTCATAGTGCTGCTCTCCTTCTACAAGCCAACCTGGACACTTCACCCCTTTAATGCCAACATACTGACTTCATTGCCAGTCTACTCAATGTACCTCAGTTCTGTCTACCATGCCACCAAACACTCATTTGCGTCCTGTTCCTGACCTGAAACCCCTACCCTCATCAAATCTAATGGACAATTACTCTCCCAACTTTCAAAGCCTTACTGAAGGGACATCTCCTTCAAGGAGCCTTTCCTAAGCTCTCATTTCCTCTTGTCCCACTTCTTTTTGCATTGCCTTTGCACTTGGATTTACTCCGTGCATTATCCTCCCCTAAGCTCCACAGCATTTATGTACATAGTAGTAATTTACTTATTTATATTAATGCCTGTCTCACTCTCTAAAATGTTAGCTTGTTGGGGGATGGAAACATGTCTACCTACTGTGTTATGTTCTTATATTGTTATCTCCTAAACCCTTAATACAGTGTCCTGCATAATGGTAACAGCTCAATAAATACTATTAATTAAATAATCCAAAGAACTTAATCATGAAATTAATGATCTGTTATAAGAAAACAAACAGTTCCCATTCCCACTGCCTGCTTCTACTCATCATATCCCACAACTGCCTGAACTACTGCCATTTCTTCATCCTGAGGATTGTGGATAATTGTTAACATTTTCCCATACATTGAAAAGGTTCTGGGGTTTTAAAGCCTATTACAACCTGGAGATACTACCTAGAGTACCACATAACTCCAACACATCTTCTGTATACAAATTCCTGGCCTCCTGGGCCAAAGGTCTTTCAGAACCTCTCAGCTCTGATGTCTTCTTCAGGAAGTTCTGCTCTCAGGAGGTGACCGAGTCCACTATTCTCCCAGCCAACTACAGGACTCTTCCTGTGATGCTGAGGCCGGAGGGGAAAGCGGGTGGGTGGAGCACAGGGGGGCAATTTATTGAGCTGCGGCTCCATTTATGAATCCTCTGTGACCAGGCACATTGAGACGGAGGACCACAGGCACAACAGCCAAGTGAATGATTTAGACAGAGCCCTTTCAGGAGGGAAGAGTAACAGAACCCAGAAATAACCTTGCCAACTTAGTCAATATTGTGGGGAGGGATTTTTTGTGGTATTTGTTAACCTCTTGCTTTGTGTCTTGCGTTGTACTAAATGCTAGAATAGAAGCAAGATACTCAGAGTGCACACATTTCCTGCCCCTTTGAGGGCTCACCTTCTAAGAAGGAGGGAATAGGATTTGATGTCTATTTTATCAATGAGGAAACGGAGGCATAGAGAAGTTAAGCGAATTGTCCAAGGCCATACAGCAGATAAATAGTGAAGCTGGGATTAAAAACCGTCTTCTGACTCCCAGCCCGGGGTATTTCCACTACTTCATGGTGCTTCTGTAATTGCCTAAGTGGGTAATGGATGAGGAAATAGAATTTGATCTGTCTTAGTCACCCAGCCCAGGAATCGGAGAAGTCTCTAAGTCTCTTTCTCTCTCTTTCTCTCTCTCTCTCTCTCTCTCTCTCTCTGTCCCTCTCTCTCTCCCACTCTGTCTGTCTGTCTGTCTCTCTCTCTCTCTTTCTCTCTCACTCTCTCTCTCCTTCCCTCCCTTTCTTCTTTCCAGCCTCGCAAAGTTGGAGCCCTGAAAGGGATCCCTCAGACTGGTGGAAAACGGCAATCTAAATGTGGAGGAGAGAGAGGGAGCTCAAGAGACAGCAGTGTCCCCAAGCCCCTCGGATATGCCTAGCCAGGACTCCAGCCAGTCTGGCAGCCTCTGGATCACATCGTTGAGAAATCAGGTGACTTTTTCCTGCCCCCCAGTTTGTGGTGTTTGTGGGAGCTTTGGAGGGGTGCTGCCCGATTTGTTTTCGGGCAGCTGGAGAAGCAGCTTGGCTTACTGGATAGAGCATGGTCCTGGGAGTCAGAAGGGCATGGTTTTGAATTTTGTTGCTGCCACATGTCTGCTGAGTGACGTTGGGCAAGTCACTTCATTTCATTGGGCCTCAGTTACCTCATATGTAGAATGGGGATTAACAGTGTGAGCCCTATGTGGGACAGGGACTGTGTCAAACCTGCATATCTTGTATTTATCTCAGCACACAGAACAGTGCTTGGCACATAGTTAGCGCTTAACAAGCACCATAATTATTAATATTATTATTTTCATTTTCAATCTGTTCATTACCAAGGACCCAGAACTGATTATTCAAACCAGGTCTTTTGCCCCCCATAGAAGCATTCAATATATTTTTTTTTTGGTATTTATTAAGTGTGTAATATGTGCCAGGCACTGTTCTAAGCGCTGACTTAGATGTAAGCTAACCAGGTTGTACAAAGTCCCTGTCCCACATAAGGCACACAGTCTTGTTCCCCATTTTACAGATTGAGGCACCTGAGGCTCAGAGAATCTAAGTGACTTGCCCCAGGTCACACAGTGGACGTGTCAGAGCCACCCAGGTCCTTCTGAATCCTGTCCAGTTGGAAGGTGGAGCATCTGATATTTGGACGTATCTTAGACTGTGGGGATGGGCCGGATTCACAGGGTCCTCTGCTGTGGTTACTGCGGCAGTAGTGTGTGAGGCCTGTGGCCAGCTTCCTCAGTACTTTTTTCTGTCCTTATCACCACTCTCAGACACCTGCCCGATGTGAAGGCTGCCAACTGAAGAGTCACTGCAGGGACTGGCATTGTTGTGGTGGGTGCATAACAGAACTTTGGGAGGCTCCTCTGGTTCCAGAATCATCCCCAAGCCACCAGCCCTATCTGCCCTCTCGAACTCCCTGGGGACCCAGGATAGAGGGCAATTCCTAACTGTTTTTTCCTCTGATGTTTTTGAGAAAGTTTCAGGCATGCAAGTGCAGTGCTTCGGGCAAGGAAAATCCCCAGGGCCCTTGCATGGCTGATTTATCTTGTCCCAGAATAGGTTCCTCCCATTCCCAAATACAGGCAAACCACGGCAATATATTGGAACCATCATTCTAAAAAGTTCAGGCCAATCTTCATAAGCACCCCCTTTTCCATAGTCTCTGTTTCTCCTGGATGCAGCATCTCCCACATCTTACTGACATATTCCCTGTGGTGGGGATGGAGACTGGAGTCCCGATCCTTGAGCTAGAGGAAAAGAGTCAGACTCCGGACTCTGATCGTCCGTCACTCACAGCTGGTCCTAGGCTCACCTCACCTCGCTGCCCTCTCTGCCTTCCCTGTTTCTGCTCCTCCAGCTTCCCCAATCCACCAGGGGGGAAGAGAAGACTCCCTGCTGTCTGGACAGAGAGTACCCAGTCACCTACTACAGGGATGGGAACCTGATCATTGCAGGGATGTTATCTCCGCAGACCATGACTGTTTCTCAAAGCAGAGAGTGCATTAATAATAGCAACAGGAAGAACTATATTCCCGGGTAAGTGGTTCTGTTTGGTTTTAGTGGTTATATTTAATTAATTTAGTTAAATTGTGGTACATACTAAGCACTTAATATGCGCCAAAGACTGTTCTAGACACTAGTTGGACACAGTCCCTATCTCCCATGTGGCTCACAGTCTAAGTATGAGGGATGAGGTTTTAATCCCCATTTCACAGATGAGGTAACTGAGGCACAGAGAAGTTAAGTGACCAGTCCAAAAATCACAAAGCAGTCATTTGTCAGAGCTGGAAGAAACCAAGTCTTCTGACACCCAAGCTCGGGGCCCACTGATTCTTTCATTTTCTCCGTTTCTATGGTGATTGATGATTGGGTAGTAACTGCATCCAACACTGAGTTTCTGACCTCCTTCCTAAGAGATCAAAGTCTACATTCTGAACCCTCATCATCACCACACAGACTGGACTCTCTGTCCTTCCTTCTGTCCCTTCAGTTCTTGTCCCTCAGATTATCATCATGGGTTTGAAGGAGAAATATTTCCCTCCACTCCTTCCACTCCCTCCCTCACCTCGTATCCATCAGAGCTGTGGCTTAGGGCCAGGGAAGACTTGGGGCGGCTGATGCAGAAGGGGATGCAGGGTGGCTGATACAGGTGATTCAGGACCCTGGTCCGGGTGATGCTTGCCGCCACTGGACTTTTTACCCGATATGTTCACTTGGTAGTAAATGTCCCCTGGAATGCAGGGTGGAACTTCAGGGTGGACCCTGGGGGTGAACACTTCTGCCTCATTTCAGTTGGGTTTACAAATACTTCCAGCACTTCCTGGCCCTGCTGTTTGCTGTGGAGGAGATCAACAAGGATCATGGCCTTTTATACAATGTGTCACTGTGGTTCCACATCCACGAAAACTACCACCCTGCTGATAGAGCCGAAGAGGGTGCCTTGATGTGGCTGTCGGGAGGACGACAGACCATCCCTAACTATAGCTGTGAAAGACAGGAAAAGTCCGTGGCTGTCATCGGAGGAGATACATCTGCCCTGTCCATCAGCATGGCAAGCATCCTGGGACTCTACAAGCTCCCACAGGTAGGAGATCATTCGACTAGTCTGGTGGCATCCCTATGTAGATAAGGAATGACCAGATTGGAGACATGTCTTGTGGAAAAGGGTTCCCCTTCACTTCTTTCAATCCCACAGTGCCTGTTGAGAAGGGATGTTCCTAGGAAGGAGCAGTTTTTCAGACACAACCTAGCACTGTGTGTGCTTCAAGGACAAGCCAGGTCCTGAGGGTTCATTTATTCAGATTATGTAAACGTTCAAGTGAATTTCCACCGCACTCATTTCCATTGCTGTTTTTTTTTTCTGGCTCCTAGTGCACTCCCTATCCATTCTGCAATTTTCCCTTTTTGAGGGTTAAGAAGAAACTTTAAAAGGAAAGATATGTGAGGGGCATGGAGTCAGCAGAGCATACAGGAGCCAGGCCCAGGGGATACACATGTAGGTATCATTCATTAATTCATTCATTCTTTCAATCGTATTTATTGAGTGCTTATTGTGTGCAGAGCACTGTACTAAGGGCTTGGGAAGTACAGGTCGGCAACATATAGAGACGGTCCCTATACAACAATGGGCTCACAGTCTAGAAGAGAGAGACAGACGACAAAACAAAACATGCAGACAGGTGTAAAAATCATTAACAAAATAAATATAATAGTAAATATGTATAAGTAAAACAAATAGTGTAATAAATCTTTACAAATATATACAAGTTCTGTGGGGAGGGGAAGGAGGTAGGGCAGAGAGGGAGGATGGGGAGGAGGAGAGGAAAAAGGGTCCTTACCCTGGAAAGGCCACTTGGAGGAGGTGAACTCTCAGTAGGGCTTTGAAGGGAGGAACAGAGCTAGGTTGGTGGATATGTGGAGGGAAGGCATTCCAGACCAGTGGAAGGAAGTGGGCTGGGGGTCGACAGTGGGACAGGGAAGATCGAGGCACAGTGTGGATCTTAGGGGTGGAGGAGCAGAGGGTGCGGGCTGGGCTGTAGAAGGAGAGAAGGGAGGTGAGGTAGGAGGGGGCAAGGTGATGGAGAGCCTTGAAGCCGAGAGTGAGGAGTTTTTGTTTGCTTCGTAGATTGACAGGCAACTACCGGAGATTTTTGAGTAGGAGAGTGACATGCCCAGAGCATTTCTGTACAAAGATAATTCGGGCTGCAGAGTTAAAACTCTGTTCTTTCTCCCCTTTTCTTCTCACTTTGCACTCACTACTTTTGGAGAGCTTCTCCACTCCCATGGCTTCAGCTACCCAGGCCAAGCAGTAACTCTCCAATCAGTCTTATAGTAGTAAGTTCCCACATCCTCTGTCAATCTAACATTTCCACTTGACTTCCAGGGATCTGCACAGGGATGTCTCTCTGAAGCCTCAGTTTCATAAGAATGAAACTGAACTCTTCATTTTCCCTCCTGTATCCATTCCTCTGCCTAAGTTTCCTATCAGGACTGGTAAAACCACTCTTCTCCCTGTTACCAAGACCTTCATTCCAGGTATGAGATTTTCTAGGAACGCTCTTATATCAGTCTCCTCATCGATCTGCTTATCTGTAGATAATTTTGCTCTTCTGTCTCCTGTTAGCCAAATGCAGTCTATGAAATCCCTTCATCCTTGGGGATTTCAGTATCCATATGGATGTTCCCGATAACCCTTCTGCTGACGGTTTCCTCTCACACCTTCACTCCTTGACCTCCTGTTCCATTCCATCTTACCCACATAACAGCTTGGACACACTCGATCTCATCCTCGCTATTGACCCTCAAAAACTCTGAAATTTCTTTATAATGAAAATTACTAATAATTGTAGTATTTTTAGGTGCTTACTATAGGCCAAACCTTGTACTAAGTGCTGTAGATGTTAATGATGATTAGGTCCCACATGGGGCTCATAGTATTAGTAGTAGGGAGAATATGTTTTTTGAATCCCCAGTGAGAACCAAGGCCCAAAGAAGTGAAGTGACTTGCCAACGAGACTTGGGCTGGCATTAGAACCCAGGGATTCTGTCTTCCAGCCTCGTGCTCTTTCCACTAGACCATAATGTATTCAACTGAAAGCTCCTCTGACTTCTATCTGACTTCTATCCTCCCAACCCAACTTGGTCATCTGAGGTGTTCCCCCATACAGACGGTCAATCTATTAATCCACATCAATATTCTCAAGTCATCGTGTCCCACTTGGTCTCCATACCCAAACTACCTACCCTGATGCACAAATTGACACCCTCAACACCTCCTCTCTACTATTCTAAACTCACTTGCTCCTCGATCCCTTCACCATTATCTTACCACTAACCCAAAGCACTGGATTACCTCCATAGCACTGTTCCTCTGCTCCCGTGGACATGCCATGGAACGGTGCTGGCAGAAATCCAGATATCAGGCCGACCAAGTTCATGTCAAATGCATCTTTTCCTGCTTTATCTTGCCCTTTCCCCTGCCAGACAGCAATCCTGCTCCATGCTTATTGATCCCTATGCCCATTGTCTTTGCCAGATGTTTCAGACATTTAAGTCCCTCCTCAAATCCCAACCATCTTTAGTCCCTCTCCTGGCTATGTACTTTGTGAATAAAATTCAAATAATCAAGCATGATCGCCCTAAAATCCTCCCTGATCTTGTCCAGTCCCTCTCTCTCCCACTCCTTTTTTGAACCTCTCATATTTCCCTGAAGTGTCCCAAGAGGAGATCGCCTGCTTCCTCTCAAAATCTACCCCTTCTACCTGTTCTTCCGACCCTTTTTCTTTGGATCTTATTGCAGCACATGACCTCTCCTTTTTTTCCTTTTTGACCACCACCTTCACCTGTTCATTATCCAATGGCTTCTTCCCCACTGCTCGCAAACAGGCTCATATATTCCCTTTCCTGAAAATAACCCTCCTTGACCCTTCAGCTCCCTCTGGTTATAGCTCCATCTCCTCCTAACATTCCTTTCCAAACTCCATAAGTGAATTGTCTGCACCTACTGCCTCTACTTCCTTGCTGATTTCCTACTACAACCGAGACCATACCGTCCATCCTCTATGCCAACCTAATCGCTGTTCATTGATCTCATCTATTTTGCTGCTGACCTCTTGCCTATGTCCTGCCTCTGGCCCATAACTCTCTCTTTCTTCCTATCTGAGAGATGGTCACTTTCCTTGTCCACATAACCTTGCTAGTGTCAAGACCTTTCGAAGAAAGCTTCCCTGATCAGACCCTCATTTCCCCTACTCTCTAGACTTTCTGGTTGGCTCTGCACCTTAGGTTCACCCCACTCCTAATCCCCGAAACACTTATGTATATATCCATAATATATTTTAACATCCATCTCTTGATCTAGTCTGTTATCCCACTGTGGGTAAGGAACATGCTTGCCAGCCCTGTTATATTGTACTCTTTCAGGAACTGAATACAGTGCTCTGCATGCAGTAATTGCTCAATAAATTTGAACGATTGATGAAAATCTCTTTGAAGATAGGAATTGTGTTTTTTGCCTCATTTATCATTTCCCAAATGATAAGATCATTGATTCAATTTTATTTATTAAGCACTTAATGTGTGTACAGCACTGTACTAAGTGCTTGGGTAGTACAAGTTGCAACATATAGAGACGGTCCCTACTCAACAACGGGCTCACAGGCTAGAGAGGGGAGACAGACAACAAAACAAAACATGTAGACAGGTATCAAAGCTATAAGAACATCATTAACGAAATCAATTGAATAGTAAATAAGTAGAAGTAAAATAAATAGAGTAATAAATCTGTACAAATACATACAAATGCTTTGGGGAGAGGAAGGATGTAGGGCAGGGAGGATGGGGAGGAGGAGAGGAAAAAGGGGGCTCAGTCTGGGAAGGCTAGGAGTTTACTTAGCTCCTTCTGGGAAGATCAGTGCTCTTCCCAAAGAAGGAGCTAAGTAAACTTTTTTGATGGATTTACCAATATCCTCACCCATCCCAATCAGCTCTTTTCTTCTCTACCCAGATCAACTATGGCCCATTCGATCCGGTCCTGAGCTACAAGATCCAATATCTATCTCTCTATCAGGTGGCCCCCAGGATCTCCTCTCTGCCTCGGGGGATGGTCCGGTTAATGGTACATTTTGGCTGGACCTGGGTCGGGCTGGTGGTGTCAGATGATATGATAGGAGAGAGATTTCTCTCCGATGTCACAGGGGAGATGGTCATGAATGGTGTCTGTGCAGCTTTTACCATAAAGATCCCCAGTGAGAACTTCCACATTTATTTAGCCTGGAAAGTCTACTACAGGGTCACGGCTACATCAGCCACAGTGATGGCTGTCTATGGGGATGCAGAGTCCCTAAGCCTTCTGAGAACTGCGATAGAGGGATTTGGACTATCCAAGATGGTTTTGATCACCACATTTCACTGGGACTTTACTTTTAGCACTAAGAAAGTAACAAACAACTACAACTTTCATGGAACTTTCACTATGGCAAACCTTGTTAAAGAAGTTCCCCATTTCAGGGATTTTTTACGGACAGTTACACCAGAGAAATACACAGAAATCATTATCTTGAAGGAATTCTGGGAGTCTGCCTTTGACTGTTCCTTTTCATTTCCTAAACTGGGTGGAAGAAAATACTCAGAAAATGCTTCCTTGGAGTTGCTGCCTGTACACCGTTTTTCCCTGACGGTGTCTGCCCTGAGTTACAGTGTGTACAATGCCATGTATGCTGTCACGCAGGGGCTCCAGGAGTTACTCCTGTCCTGCTCAGACCTGGAATCTCGGGGAAACAAGGATTGTCTGGTTTCTTGTCTGTGGCAGGTAATGTTCCCCCGCTGGACCAGGGGGCTGCAAAATCAGTCAGTTAATCATTGGTGTGTATTGAGAGCTTACTGTGTGCAGACAGTAGTCCTGACCATTCAGGAGAGTACATTACAACAAAGTTGGTAGACAGATTTCTTGTTCACAAGGAACTTTCAGTCCAGCAGTCACAAAAGGAAGGCCCTGCTGAAGTGCAGGAATGGAGGGCCTGGTCGATACTTACCCCTTCGGAGAAGGCTTATCCGTTATAGTCTGGCATATCCAGGACTGGGTTCAGAGACCTAGTCCTAGAAATTAATTCACTGAAATACAATTGCAGGCAAGGGAGAGGAGGAACACTGCACTAATGCAAGAGGTCCTTCCTGGGCATCTGGTTAAACTGTAACTGAAGGATGACCAATGAAAATTGGTTTGTTTTAATCATAGTCATTGGTGTATCAGGTGCCCCAGCCTCACACATTCTGGCAAAAAAGGAAGATATAAAGCAATCAATCCTTCAGTGGTACTTATTGAGCACTTATTGTGTGCCACGCACTGTATTAAGTGCTTGGGTGTGTACCATGCAACAGAGGTGGTAGACATGTTCCCTGCCCATAATGAAGAATTGGCAAATTAAAAATATTATCATCATCATCATCATCAATCGTATTTATTTAGCGCTTACTATGTGCAGAGCACTGTACTAAGCGCTTGGGAAGTACAAATTGGCAACATATAGAGACAGTCCCTACCCAACAGTGGGCTCACAGTCTAAAAGGGGGAGACAGAGAACAAAACCAAACATACTAACAAAATAAAATAAATAGAATAGATATGTACAAATAAAATAAATAAATAAATAAATAAATAAATAGAGTAAAAATATGTACAAACATATATACATATATACAGGTGCTGTGGGGAAGGGAAAGAGGTAAGATGGGGGGATGGAGAGGGGGATGAGGGGGAGAGGAAGGAAGGGGCTCAGTCTGGGAAGGCCTCCTGGAGGAGGTGAGCTCTCAGTAGGGCCTTGAAGGGAGGAAGAGAGCTAGCTTGGCGGATGGGCAGAGGGAGGGCATTCCAGGCCCGGGGGATGACGTGGGCCGGGGGTCGATGGCGGGACAGGCGAGAGCGAGGTACGGTGAGGAGATCAGCAGTGGAGGAGCGGAGGGTGCGGACTGGGCTGTAGAAGGAGAGAAGGGAGGTGAGGTAGGAGGGGGCGAGGTGATGGACAGCCTTGAAGCCCAGGGTGAGGAGTTTCTGCTCGATGCGCAGATTGATTGGTAGCCACTGGAGATTTTTGAGGATTTTTGAGATTTTTATGAATCCCAATACTTATTTAGGAAGTGGTTCATCGATTGCAGGGAGAAGAGAACACAGTGCTAGACACTGCAAGCACTAAACTTAACAACATGACAAGGGACAGCATTTTTGGATGGCACTGTGCTCCCCAGATCGGACCATCAGTGCTGCCTTCTTCAAACTTAAAGGACAACGTATATCAATTGGAATAACCAACACTATCCCACGGGGGATAGCGAGGGTTGGGAGGTGATCACAGAATGCAGCTTCATGGGTCACCATCCTCATCATTGTGATCATCACCATTTGCCCTCCTCTCTCCTGTGCACAGTTCCCCATTACTTATCGCCACAAACTAACTGCTGAATGAAAGAGATCGGCAGTGTCGCTGGACATAATGTGAGGCTTCCCATCACAGTGAGGTAGACATATACCTTCCTTCCCTCCTCCTTTCTTATGTATGGGTGAGATTGGAAATATTCCCATAAGAAGGTCTATCGTCCCTGGGTTCCCTTCCATGCCCTCCATTTCATGCCGGGAAAAGAGGGACAGAGAGAGAGAGATTTTCCCGATTCCTGGGCTCAGTGATTGAGGGCGGGGGGAGGGTGGGGGATCTGGAGAAGCAGAGCAATCAGCAGCACCAAAGGTGGGGAAGAAGAAATCCCCTCCCAGTAGGACGATTGCTCCCAGACTACAGGTCTCCTCTGTTAACTCCCTGTAGCAGTTTACCTGGGAAGTCATGATAATAGTGATAATAATATTGGTGATGGTATTTGCTAAGTGCTTTCTAGGTGCCAGCACTGTATTAAACACTGGTATAGATAAGGGATAATCAAGTCAGACGCAGGCCTTGTCCCAAATAGAGCCCACAATTCAACGGGGAGGAAGAAAGGTATTGAATGGCCCATGGAAGTTAAGCCACTTGGAGAAGCAGCATGGCGCAGTGGATAGAGCATGGGCCTGGGAGTCAGAATGTCATGGGTTCTAATTGTGATGCAAACAAACGAACTGACCCCCCAAAGCCCCACTGCAGCTGATCGTACCTCACCTGGGGTCAGGAGTCTCTATAATTTCCTTTTACCCATTTTTAGCTCCATGAGTTTCTGAGAAAGGGTCAGTTTGACAACCCTGCCGGGGAACTGGTGACTCTGGACGAGAACCGCAGATCTGCTGCAAAATTTCACCTTCTGAACTTTGTGATTTTTCCCAATGGAAATGGTGAGTTGGTGAAAGTCGGGGAGGTGGACCCCCAGGCACCCCCCCGACTAAGACGTCATCATCAATGAGACGATGATCGTGTGTCCTGGGGGAGCCTCTCAAGTAAGTAGCCAATGGGAATGTCCGGATGTCCTGAAGTAGTAGTCCCAGGCGTTTAGTCCTGATTGCATTGATGTAGCACTTACTGGGTGCGCAGCACTGGAACTAGACTGTAGACTGTAAGCTCGCTGTGGTCAGGGAATGTGTCTGTTCATTGTCATATTGTATGTTTCCAAGTGTTCAGTTTACAGTTCTACACATAGTAAGTGCTCAATGAATACTATTAAATGAATGAATGAATACCCAGTGCTGGGAAAACGTACTTACATGGCAATGAGACACTGAGTTTGGTCCTCAAGGGGTGCATGATCTGAAACTATGAGGTGTAGAGGGAACTCAACTCCAACTCTCTCCTAGACCCCATCCATTCTGGTTTCCATACCCTACACTCCACCGAAACTGACCTCCTAGAGGTCATCAATGACCTCCTTCTTGCCAAATCCAATGGCACTTATTCTATCCTAATCCTCTTCGACCTCTCAGCTGCCTTCGACACTGGACCACCCCCTTCTCCTCAACACACTATCCAACCTTGGCTTCACAGACTCCGTCCTTTCCTAGGTCTCTTTTTATCTCTTCGGCCATTCATTCTCAGTCTCCTTTGCGGGCTCCTACTCCCCCTCCCATCCCCTTACTGTAGGATTTCCCCAAGAGTCAGTTCTAGGTCCTCTTCTGTTCTTTATCTATACTCACTCATTCGCTCCCATGGCTTCAACTATCAACTCTACGCTGATGACACCCAAATCGACATCTCTGCCCCTGCTCTCTCTCCCTCCCTCCAGGCTCGTTTCTCCTTCTGCTTTCAGGACATCTCCATATGGATGTCTGCCCACCATCTAAAACTCAGTATGTCCAAAACTGAACTCCTTATCTTCCACCCCAAACTCTGTCCTCTCCTTTACTTTCCCGTCACTGTAGATGGCACTACCATCCTTCCCATCTCACGAGCCCGCAACCTTGGTGTCATCCTCGACTCCACTCTCTCATTCACCCCACACATCCAATCCGTCAGCAAAACCTGCAGGTCTCACCTCCACAACATCGCAACATCGCCAAGATCCGCCCTTTCCTCTCCATCCAAATTGCTACCTTGCTGGTTCAATCTCTCATCCTATCCTGCCTGTATTACTGCATCAGCCTCCTCTCTGACCTCCCATCCTCCTGTCTCTCCCCGCTTCAGTCTGTGCTTCACTCTGCTGCCCAGAATATCTTTGTACAGAAACGCTCTGGGCATATCGCTCCCCTCCTCAAAAATCTCTAATGGTTGCCTATCAACCTACGAATCAAGTAAAAGCTCCTCACTCTCGGCTTCAAGTCTCTCCATCACCTCGCCCCCTTCTACCTCACCTCCCTTCTCTCTTTCTACAGCTCAGCCCACACCCCCCGCTCCTCTGCCGCTAACCGCTTCACTGTGCCTCGTTTCTCGCCTGTCCCACCATCGACCCCCAGCCAACGTCCTTCCCCTGTCCTGGAATGTCCTTCCTCCATGCATCAGCCAAACTAGCTCTCTTCTTCCCTTCAAAGCCTTACTGAGAGCTCACCTCCTCCAGGAGGCCTTCCCAGAATAAGCCCCCCCTTTTCCTCTCCTCCTTCCCATCCACCCCGCCCTACCTCCTTCCCTTCCCCACAGCACTTGTATATATTTGTACATATATATGACTCTATTTTACTTGCACATATTTACTACTCTATTCATTTTGTTGTTACTGATGTGTGTAAACCTATATTTCTATTTTTTCTGATGGTTTTGACACTTGTCTACATGTTTTAGTTTGTTGTCTGTCTCCACCTTCTAGACTGTGAGCCCGTTGTTGGGTAAGGACCGTCTCTATATGTTGCTGACTTGTACTTCCCAAGCGCTTAGTACAGCACACAGTGTTCAGCACACAGTAAGTGATCAATAAATATGATTGAATGAATGAATGAACTGCAGACAGACACATCTGGGGCAATTAACCACTAAATCGAGGACCGAAGCAGGGATGACTAGGGGATCCTATCAATTCTCCCAATCCCTAGGTGAAGGGGTTGAATTATGAGCCAAGTTGTGTGCTTCTTCCTCTACCTGTCATGTGATGCCATGTGATGCCAGCCTAATGCCAAGACCGCTCCCAGCCCTCAGTGCGAGGGGGTCCTTGAGATGCAGTGGCACAGTCCAGCAACGGGGATGCTGATGGAGCTTGGCTGCAGTTTAAATCCCTGCATCCTGCTGTGGATAGATCATGGTGGGAGCAGAGCTCGGTTATAGCAGAGGTGCTGTGACAGTTACAAGTGTCTCTGCTCGGCAATCTCTTAGGCCTAGCTCAGTAGGGGTTGTTCCATTCTGTGTAACTCCCTTCTCAGGCCACCTGTTCTTCCCGCTCCTCCATCCCTCACCCCCAGCGAACTGGACTCCTATTTCATTATTAAAATTAACTCCATCAGGTCTGAGCTCCACAAAGTCACTCCTCCCCATTCTCCAACCCCCCGCTCTCAACCCTCTCCGCTACTCTCCCATCCTTCTCAGCAGTATCTTCAGATGAGATCTCCTCCCTCTTCCCAAGTGCTACTCCATCCACCTGTGTTTCAGACCCCATTCCCTCTCATCTTATGAACTTTTTCGCCCCTTCCCTCCTCCCCTCCTTAACTGAAATCTTCAACCACTCACTCTACACCGGTTCCTTCCCCTCTGCCTTCAAACATGACCACGTCTCACCGATCCTAAATAAACCGTCTTTGACCCAGCATCCCCTTCTAGTTATCGCCTTATCTCCCTCCTACCATTCCTTTCCAAACACCCCTGCCTCGAAATCCTCAATGCCAACTCTCTCCTCGACCTCCTCCAATCTGGCTTCTGCCCGCTACACTCCACTGAAACTGCCCTCTTAAAGGTCACCAATGACCTCCTTGTTGCCAAATCAAATGGCCCCTACTCTATCCTAATCCTCCTTGACCTCTCAGCTGGCTTAGACACTGTGGACCACCCCCTTCTCCTCAACACGCTAGCCAGCCTTGGCTTCACAGACTCCGTCCTCTCCTAGTTCTCCTCTTAACTCTCTGGCCATTCATTCTCAGTCTCCTTTGCGGGCTCCTCCTCCGACTCCTATCCCTTTACTGTAGGGGTTCCTTAAGGGTCAGGTCTTGGACCTCTTCTGTTCTCTATCTACACACCTCCCTTGGTGAACTCATTCTGTCCCACGGCTTCAACTATCATCTCTATGCTGATGACACAAAAATCTTACACCTCTGCCCCTGCTCTCTCTCTCTCCCTTCAGGCTCGAGTCTCCTCCTACGTTCAGGAGATCTCCATCTAGATGTCTGCCCCCCATCTAAAACTCAATATGTCTAAGACTGAACTCCTTATCTTCCCTCCCAAACCCTGCCCTCTCCCTGACTTTCCCGTCACTCCAGACGGCACTACCAACCTTCCCGTCTCACAAGCCCAAAATTTCGGTGTCATCCTCGACTCTGCTCTCTCGTTCACCCCTCACATCCAGTCTGTCACCAAAACCTGCCGGTCTCACCTCTGCAACATCGCCAAGATCCGCCCTTTCCTCTCCATTGAAATCGCTACCTTGCTGGTTCAATCCCTCATCTTATCCCGACTGGTTTACTGCATCAGCCTCCTCTGTGATCTCCCATCCTCCTGTCTCTCCCCACTTCAGTCTATAGTTCACGCTGCTGCCCGGATCATCTTTGTGCAGAAACGCTCTGGGCATGTTACTCCCCTCCTCAAAAATCTCCAGCGGCTTCCTATCAACCTACACATCAAGCAAAAACTCCTCACTCTCGGCTTCCACCACCTCGCCCCTCCTACTTCACGTCCCTTTTCTCCTTCCACAGCCCAGCCCGCATCCTCTACTCCTCTGCCGCTAACCTCCTCACTGTACCTCGTTCTCATTTGTCCTGCAGTCGACCCCCTGCCCACATCCTCCCCCTGGCCTGCAATGCCCTCCCTCCACACATCCGCCAAGCTAGCTCTCTTTCTCCCTTCAAAGCTCTACTGAGAGCACACCTCCTACAAGAAGCCTTCCCAGACTGATCCTCCTTTTTCCTCTCCTCCTCCCCATCCCTCCCACCCTACCTCCTTCCCCTGCACACAACACACGTATATATGTTTGTACAGATTTATTACTCTATTTATTGTACTTGTCCAAGTTTACTATTCTATTTATTTTGTTACTGATGTGCATTTAGCTTTAATTCTATTTGTTCTGATGACTTGACACCTGTCCATATGTTTTGTTTTGTTGTCTGTCTCCCCCTCCTAGACTGTGAGGCCGTTGTTGGGTAGGAACCGTCTCTATATGTTGCCAACTTGTACTTCCCAAGCGCTTAGTACAGTGCTCTGCAAACAGTAAGCACTAAATAAATACGATTGAATGAATGAATGAATGAATGAATGAATGAATGAATCAGAAGTGGGACCTGGTGCCCCGACCCCCTGAAACCCTTGACTCTTAGCAGGGAGAAGGAAAAGTGGGGAGGTGGACTAAGGGGGCACTTGTAGCTCATCCTTTGTTGGGGCTCAGACCTTTATGGGAGGTGGTGGGGAAGCCTCTGGGTTGGAGGCTCCAGGATCACCTAGATAGGTTTAGAATTGTGGAACTCCACTCTCACTGTCACTATCCTCTTTCTCGAAAATTCAGGGTCCACATTCGCAGTGCAGCAGGAGCTGTGGACCAGGATTTTGAAAACGCGCCCAGCAAGGGGCGGCTGCCTGCTGCTATTTTTGTTTCAGGTGCCCAGAGGGAGAGATTTCCAACCAGACAGGTAGATATGTGCAGAGACCCAGCTCCTCACATGATCCACCCAGAGTCTGTGGGGCACTAGGCAGATGGTGAAAGATGAAGGGCATGGGGAGCCAGAGACAGTTGACGGGAAAGCCCAAGGGGCAGGCTAGAGATGGACATGCCTGACTGCAGACAACCACCCGGGAGTGGTTGAAGAGGAAATGATCCCTGTGACATTCGTTCAGGGCTGCTGTGTTTATTGCTTAAAATTTTTCTCTACCCCACTTTTCTTACAATGGCAGGACCAAAGGAGAGAGAAATCCAGCCAGGGATATCCAGAAGGTATTGCCTGTCCAATCCGTATCAGAGGTCAGGCCTGGGTGCTCTCATGGATCATTGGAGAGCTTGTCCCATGGCCTACTGTATCTTTCCTCCTCCAGGTGGGACTCCCACAGAGTCATCTGCCATCACCTGCTGGTTGTGAGGGAGACCACAGTGGGCTGGAGTTCACCCAAACCTGGGGCAGCAGATGGGGGAGGGAACAATGGGGATCAACGTCTCAGAATAGGATGGTGGAGACCCTTCCCAGTGGGACAGAACTCTCAGGGAGGAATGAAGCATCAACCCCATTTCCTTTTCCTATTCACCTTACTTTCTACATCAGCTATTCACTTGGGTCTTCACTTCTTAAGCCCTTAGATATTAAGCCCACCCAAAGCTCCTCTACTCTTAAGTCTTTAGGAGAAGACGTCTTTAGGAGAAGCAGCGTGGCTCAGTGGAAAGAGCACGGGCTTTGGAGTCAGAGGTAATGTGTTCTAATCCCCGATCTGCCACTTAGCGGCTGTGTGGCTTTGGGCAAGTTACTTCACTTCTCTGGGCCTCAGTTACCTCATTTGTAAAATGTAAATGAAGACTGTGAGCCCCCTGAGGGACACCCTGATCATCTTGTAACCTCCCCAGTGCTTAGAACAGTGCTTGCCACATAATAAGCGCTTCATAAATGCCATCTAAAAAGGTCCATATCCTTATCCTCTGTTGCCTACACTATGTATAATTTATTTTATAGGTTGTCTGCCCTTCTACACTGTGAGCCCCTTGTGGTCAGGGACCAGATCTAACAATTCCATTGTATTGTAATCTCCCAGGGGTTTAGTCCAGGCTTCTATCGCAAGTGCTCAATAAATACCATGGATTGTTGGAATTATTGACTGATTCATTCTTCTTTTTTAAAACCCATGTACTTCCATCTCCCCCATCTCTTGTCCCCAGTGACCTGGCCTATTTCTTCACCGATAAAATTTAGACCAACAGGTGTGATCTCCCTAAAATCTTCCCTTCTCCTATCCATTCCCCGCTTCCTCCTGCCCCTTCTTCAACACTCCCATATCTCCCAGCAGTATCACAAAAGGAGGTCACCTGCCTTCTCTCAAATTCCACACCCTCCAACTACACATCCAACTCCATCCCTTCACAATTATTAACGCACTTACCGCCTGCTTCTTCTCTCTTTGACCGGCATCTTCAATTGCTAGCTTTCCAGTGACTTCTTCCCCACTGCTTTCAAACATGCTAATATATTTCATATCCTAAAAAACCCCTCCCTTGGCCCCTCGATGCTCTCCTATTGTAACCCCATCTGCTGCCTACCATTCCTCTCCAAACTCCTAGACTGAGTTATCTACATCTTTTCTCTCAAGTTCTTCTTCTCCAAATCTCTCCTTGAACCCCTTATATCTGGCTTCTCCCCCCTTCACACCAAAGAAATCACTCTCTCAAATGCCAAAAACTATCTCCTTCTTCCTAAATCCCACAGCTTCTATTCCATCCTAATTCCTCCACGATGTCACATCCACCTTTGACACTGCCAAACACCTGCTTTGCCTGGAAATATTATCCAACCTTGTCTTTACTGACACTGTCCTCTACTGGTTCTCCTCCTATTTCCCTGGTCACTCCTTCTCAGTCTCTATAATGGGCTCCTCCTCTGCCTCCCACTCCTTAACTGTGGGCATTCTTCAAGGTTCAGTTTTGCGTCCCCTTTTATTCTCCATCTACAGCCACTCCCTTGGAGATCTCATTTGCTCCCAAGCCTTCAAATTCCATGGCTATCCAGATGATTCCCACAATTACATCTTCAGCCCCAATCTCTCTCCCACTCTGTACTCTAACATTTCCAATTGCCTTCAGAACATCTCTCCATCCTCCCCTGGTTCTCCTCTTATCTCTCCGGTCGTTCATTCTCAGTCTCCTTTGCAGGCTCCAACTCCCCCTCCCATCCCCTTACTGTGGGGGTTCCTCAAAGTTCGGTTCTTGGTCCCCTTCTGTTCCCGATCTACACTCACTCCCTTGGTAACCTCATTCGCTCCCACGGCTCCAACTGTCATCTCTACGCTGATGACACCCAAATCTACATCTCTGCCCCTGCTCTCTTCCCCTCCCTCCAGGCTCGCATCTCCTCCTGCCTTCAGGACATCTCCATCTGGATGTCTGCTCGCCACCTAAAACTCAACAAGTCCAAGACTGAACTCCTTGTCTTACCTCCCAAACCCTGCCCTCTCCCTGACATTCCCATCTCTGTTGACGGCACTACCATCCTTCCCATCTCACAAGCCCGCATCCTTGGTGTCATCCTCGACTCCGCTCTCTCGTTCACCCCTCACATCCAAGCCGTCACCAAAATCTGCCGGTCTCAGCTCCACCACATTGCCAAGATCTGCCCTTTCCTCTCCATCCAAACCGCTACCCTGCTCGTTCAAACTCGCACCCTATCCAGTCTGGACTACTGTATCAGCCTCCTCTCCGATCTCCCATCCTCTTGTCTCTCCCCACTTCAATCCATACTTCACGCCGCTGCCCGGATTGTCTTTGTCCAGAAACGCTCTGGGCATGTTACTTCCCCCCTCAAAAATCTCCAGTGGCTACCAATCAACCTATACATCAGGCAGAAACTCCTCACCCTCGGCTTCTAGGCTCTCCATCACCTCGCCCCATCTTACCTCACCTCCTTTTATAGCCCAGCCTGCACCCTCCACTCTTCTGTCGCTAATCTCCTCACCGTGCCTCGTTCTCGCCTGTCCCGACGTCGACCCCCGGCCCATGTCATCCCCCTGGCCTGGAATGCCCTCCCTCCTCACATCCGCCAAGCTAGCTCTCTTTCTCCCTTCAAGGCCCTACTGAGAGCTCACCTCCTCCAGGACGCCTTCCCAGACTGAGCCCCCTCCTTCCTCTCGCCCTCCTCCCTCTCTCCATCCCCTGCGCCTTACCTCCTTCCCTTCCCCACAGCACCTGTATATACGTTTACATGTTTGTACGTATTTATTACTCTATTTATTTATTTATTTTACTCGTACATATCTATTCCATGTATTTATTTTGTTACTATGTTTTTTTTTGTTCTCTGTCTCCCCCTTCTAGACTGTGAGCCCACTTTTGGGTAGGGGTTGTCTCTATATGTTGCCAACTTGTACTTCCCAAGCGCTTAGTACAGTGCTCTGCACACAGTAAGTGCTCAATAAATACAATTGATTGATTGATTGATTGATCCCTACTTGGATGTCCCCACAACGCCTCACACGTATCCTGTCCTAAACAGAACTCTTCATCTTCCTGCTCAAAAGCTGTCCTCCCCTGATTTTCCCATCACTTGCAGACAACAGCGCCATCTTTCCTGTCTCTCTAACCCATAACCTTGATATTGTCCTCGACTCATCTCTCTCATTCAGTGCACATCTTCAATTAGTCACTAAATCCCACTACTCAACCTTCACAACATCGGCAAAAGCCTCCCTTTCATCTCCATCCAAACTTCTACCACAGGTATCTGTGGTGATTCCCACGGTAATCCTATTCCACCTTAATTCCTATGCCGGCCGAATTGCTGCCCTCCCTACCTCTTGCCTATACCTATTCCACACTTCACTATGCTGCCTGGATCATTTGCCTGGATTTTTTCCCTGGATCCAGTTCATCCTTACATGCTTTAACTCTGCCCTCTCCTCTGCCTCGCAAAATTATTTCTCCATCTTTATTGACACCCATACTCATTTTCCTCACCAGTTGTTCCTGTTCCCTCACTCCTGCATCCCTAGCCCCTAATGACCTGGCTTCCTTCTTTATTGAGAAAACTGAAACTATCAGCAGTTATGTTGCTAACTTGTATTTCCCAAGCGCTTAGTACAGTGCTCTGCACACAGTAAGTGCTCAATAAATACGATTGAATCAATGAATGAATGAATCTCCCTAAAATCTCCCCTGCTCCTATCCAGTTCCTGTCCCTTCTTCAACTCTCCCTTCCTTCCCAGTAGTATGTAAAGAGGAGATGTCCTGCTTTCTCTCAAATTCCATCCCTCTACCTACATCTCCCACCCCATCCATTTGCACCTTATTGAAACACTTTCCCCTACCTTTTTCCCTTCCTGGCTGCCATCTTGAGCGGTTTGCTCTCCAATGGCTTCTTCCCCACTGCTTTCAGTAAATGTAGGGGAAGGAGATTTGAACCAGAATCATTTTTATTGTTACTGAGTAAAGAAATGGGGAAAGGGCAGAGCCTGAAAGGACAGGATCAGAGGCCCAGAGTAGGGCCTGATTCAGAATTGCTGTTCCCAATCCGACTCATCGAGGATTCTCCTGGAGAAAGAAAGCAGATCGCCCTCTGACTTTTGGAGCTACTGTCTTCAACCTTCTCCTGGGGACAGAAATTAGCTCTTGGCTCAGCTTAACGCAAGCCGTCATGACCATCCATGAAGGGGAGGTTGAAAGATGAAGGGAAGGGTGACACATTATAGATCTGGGAGCAGATGCTGGAAATCACCATATGATAAAACAGCATCCTTTGGCGAAGTATATTGCATCACGTGTCTGGGGGAAGTGGCCAACATTTGAACTCTCATCTCAGGGTACATTATCCCCTGAAAATGGCCCTGGTGACCTCAACTTCCATTATCCCATTTCATGATTTCCCTGTCGCTTCAGTAGCTGTCATTTGGTGTTCCTGTCCGACCTCAGTAGAATGATGTAGACCTTGGGCCCAGAGGTACAGCCCAGAAGCCTAGCACTAGAAGCCAGGATGGAGAGGATCTCAGCTACCACCATGGCCTTGCCCTTGGTAATTAGATAGGTGGGCAGGAAGGGGTCCCAGACGCCCCAGAAAACCAGCATGCTGAACGTGAAGAAGCTGGCCTCGTTGAAGCTGTCGGGTAGCCTCCTGGCCAGGAATGTCACAATAAAGCTGACGAGAACCAGGAACCCCATGTAGCCAAGGACGCAGTAGAAGGCAAATGTGGAGCCCTCATTGCACTGGACACTGATGAGACCAGGCTCAGATACCATGTCCAAGTCTGGGAAAGGAGGGGAGGTTCCCAGCCAGGATACCCACTTGGACGAGGGAGCAGATGAGGACGATGGAACACTGGGTGCCCTGGGGGCCCAACCAAGTCCTCATTCTGCTGATCAGCCTTGTGACTTTGGGCAAGTCACTTAACTTTTCTGTGCCTCAGTTACCTCATCTGTAAAATGGGGATTAAGAATGTGAGCCCCACATGGGACAACCTGATCACCTTGTATCTACCCCAGCGCTTAGAACAGTGCTTGGCACATAGTAAGTGCTTAACAAATGCCATCATCATCATTCTGCTTCCTGGCATGGTGGCCCTGAAGGCCAAGACCACAGTGATGGTCTTTGCCAACACAGAGGAAATAGCCACAGAAAAGACAACTCAAAACACTATTTGTCGCAAGACACAGGACACCAGGCCAGGACCACCAATGAAGGTCAAGGAGGACAGGAAGCACAGCATCATTGCTGTGAGGAGGGTGTGACTGAGAGTGCGGATATTAGCTTTCACTATGGGCGTGTCCCGGTGGTGTATAAATATCCCCAAATCCAGAGCAGTTAGGAGTGATAAACCAAGAGCTATGAACACCAGAGCCATTCCCAAAGGTTCGCCATAGGACAGGAATGTCACTATTTTCAGGTTACACTGATCTCTTTGATAATTCAGATACTGATCTTCAGGACACTTTATACATTGATCCATATCTGAAAGGAATAAATGGGACTTCACACCATGCCTAGGATAAGGTGGGTAGTTCCGGTTGCTGAATATAAGAAGTTCTTAATAGAGGTGGAAAGGGGGAAAGGAAGGGGCAACAAGGATGATCAGGTGGAGGGGTGAGCTTCATGAAGAGGACAATCTGAATGATGGATTCTGCTTCATCTAGAGAATCAAAGGCTGAGAGTGGAGTTGTTTGAAGTTTCCCAAATCGCAAAGAATGGACCAGGTAGAACCAGAAATGTTGTCCCACAATCCGACAACCATCATGACAAGAGGGCAAATAGGAGGATGGGTGTCCAGGAGGGCACCTAACACACACACAACCTCCAAACATCCTGATGCCTCTGTCAGAGACTGAGTCCCAAATTGGATGGACAGGATGGCTGCTTTAGGTGGCATGGGTGAAAGCTTCTGAGCAGTCATCACTCCATTATCAAGCAAATAATCAGTCAATCAATCAAAGAGCGGTATTCATTGAATGCTTACTCTCTGCAAAACACTCTACTAAGCACTTGAGAAAGTACAATTGAATCATTAGACATGGTCCCTTCCCTCAAGGAGTTTCCAGTCCAGCCGGGAATACAGACACCAAAAGAAATACTGGTAAGGAGAAAGCAATCGAGTTGAAAGACATAAGTGTAACCCGGGGTGTGTGTGTGGGGGGACTGATGGCGGTTGAGAACCCAGTGCTTAGTTGATTGTGGAAGTGTTCCACATTATAAGTATCCTAAAGTGTCAACTCCTAATCCCAATTGCTTTCTTGTTCTCAGAAAGCCCTCCCAGAACGCTTTGTTCTGACCACCAGTCTTTTACCAGGAAAACCCATCGCTGCAGACACCTACCTGTCTGATTGGTGATCTCTCCTTTAGAACAGGGGACACAGTCATAGCAGCAGACAGCTTTTCCTTCCCCAGATGTTTTCCGGAATACCGGCCCACAGCTCTCACTGCTCACGGAGCAAAGGATCTGATTAAGGACAGGAAAGAGGGATTCGGCTTTCCTTTGTAAGACTCAGGGGAACGGAGGAAGAGAAAAAGCCTGTGGTGATCTCAGGGCAATATGACACTCCATACAAAGGGGCATGAGACAGTCAATTCCAATCATGGACAGATATGAGATCATTCTTTCACCATTTTCCACAGCCCTTGGGCATTCTGGGTCGGAATGAAAATCTTGCATCTCAATCAGTAACTCCCCCTCCCAGCCCAGTTGTACAATTCCTGGGATGGACATTGAAAGGTATGAAGCTCTACCAGGTAGGAGGAGATGGGGTACACACAGTATGAAGAGAACAGAAAGAACCCTAATCAGAGACTCTCACTCATTCATCCCCCAAAACATTGAATTAACTGGATTCTCCTGCCTCCATGCCTATCACTTCAGGTTAGGCCGAGATCGTGGTCGCTCTTGTATTTCAGGGATATCTTTGGATGGTTCTACACTTTTATCTGTAAATCTATTTGGGTAACGCAGCTATCATTCTGTCTCCTACAGTGCAGAAACAAGCTCTTCTGCCAATATGGTTCGTACATCTTCTTACATTTTTACTTCCTCACTCTGTAATTTATTTAAATGTCTATCTCTCCCATTAGATGGTACTTGATAGTAACACCTACTCCAGATACTAGTCACAGTAGTCTCCACCCCATGAGACCCCAACTCCAACTTTTTGAGCCATTTTGATCCATTCCTCACATTCCTTCTCTCTTTTTCCATCCGTGTATTGGTCCTTAGGGACTTCACTACCCACATAGATGTTCATGATGACCCTTCCTCTGACCCCTCTCTATCACTCCTCAAGTACAATGATCTTGTGCTCCACTCCAGTTCACCCACTCACCATTCATTCATTCCTTAATTGATTCAGTTGTATCTATTGACCACTTACTGTATGCAGAGCACTGTATTTAGCTCCAGGGAGAGCAAAATGCAACAATAAACAGATTCATTCCCTGCACACAATGAGCTTACAGTCTAGAAGGGGAGACAGACATTAATGAAAGCATGTTAATTGCATTAAAATATGTACCTATGTGCTGTAGGGCTGGGAGAGGGGATGAATAAAGTGAGCAAGTCAGGGGGATACAGGAGAGAGGGAGAGAAGAGGAAAGGAGGGCTTAATCAGGAAAGGCCTCGTGGAGGAGATGTGCTTTCAATAAGACTCTGAACAGGTGGAGAGTAATTGTCTGTTGGATTTGAGGAGGGAGAGCATTCTAGGCCAGAGGAAGGATGCGGTTCAGTGGTCTGCAGTGAGATAGATGGGATTGAGAAACAGTGAGAAGGTTAGCATTAGAGGAAGGAAGTGTGCTGGCTGAGTTGTAGTAGGAGGATAGTGAGGTGAAGTAGGAGGGAGCAAGTTGATTGAAGCAAATGGTAAGGAATTTCTGTTTAATGCATAGATGGATGGGCAACCACTGGAGGTTCTTGAGGAGTGGGGAGATAAGGACTGAGGGTATTTGTAAAAAAATGATCCGGGCAAAAGAGTGAAGTATGGACTGTAGTGGGAAAAGACAGGAGGCAGGGAGATCAGCAAGGAGACTGGTACAGTAATCAAGGTGGGATACGATAAGTGTTTAGATTAACAAGATAGCATTTTGGGTGTAGAGGAAAGGGTGACTTCTAACGATGCTGTGAGGATGGAACTGACAGAACACACACAAACACACACACACACACACACGCACGCACGTACGCACACACACACACACACACACACACACACACACACGTACATAAACTTGGACACACACTTCATCTAATCATTTCCAGCCTCTGTATAATCTCTGTCATCACCAACTCGGAAATCCCCCTTTCTGACAACAACGTCCTCACCTGCCTTCTCTCCTACACACCTCCTTCCGACAGACATGTCCTATTCCCCGATAGAGACCTCCGATATTTTGACCCATCCAGTTTGCTCAAGTATCTATTTATTTTGATGCTATTGATGCCTTTCTACTTGTTTTGTTTTGTTGGCTGTCTCCGCCCTCCCCCCCCCGCCCCGCCTTCTAGAATGTAAGCCCGTTGTTGGGTAGGGATTGTCTCTATCTGTTGCCGAACTGAACTTTCCAAGGGCTTAGTACAGTGCTGTGCACACAGTAAGTGCTCAATAACTACGATTGAATGAATCAATGAATGTCAAACTAACTTCTCTTGATGACCAAATTGAAACCCACAACCACCCACTCTACTGTACGCACATGCTTCCCTATGCCTTCGGTGATCTTAGACCACTAACCCATAGCCCTGGATCACTTGCATAGTATGCCTCCTTCACTCTTGTGCACGAGCCACAGAGCGCCGCTGGCAGAAATCTAGGTAACAGGCCAATTTTGTTCACTTCAAGTTTCTCCTTGAGTGCTTTAACTCTGCCCTCTTCTCTGCCCATCAAAGTTCTTAGTCCATCCTTATTGATGCCCATCCCCATACCCCTTACCAGTTGTTTCAGACATTTAATTCTCTTCTCCAGGCCGTTTCCCCTCCCCACCCCACCCCCACCTCTATATCTCTTGCCCCTAATGACCTGGCCACCTACTTTATTGAGAAAAGTGAAACTATCAGGCATAATCTACCTAAAATCTCCCCCGCTCCTTTTCAGTCTCTCCCTTTTCCTGCCCCTTCTTCAACTCTCCAATAATAATAATTATTATAATAATAATTATGGTATTTGTTAAGCGCTTACTATGTGCCGAATACTGTTCTAAGCTCTGGTGTATATATAAGGTAATCAGGTGGGGCTCACAGTCTTAATCCCCATTTTATAGATGAGGTAACTAAGGCACAGGGAAGTGAAGTGACTTGCCCAAAGTCACAAAGCTGACATGTAGCAGCGCTGGGATTAGAACCCATGAACTCTGACTCTCAAACCCATGCTCTTCCCACTAAGCGAAATTGCTTCTGAAATCCTATCCTATAGTCACAGTCCTATCTTTCCCAGGAGTATCTCTTGAGATTTCCTGCCTTCTCTTAAAACCTATCCCATCTACCTGCACATCTGACCCTAACTCTTCACACCTTATCAAAGCATTTTCCCTCTCCCATCTTTTCTCCCTAACAGCCATCTGCAACTGTTTGCGCTCCAGTGATTTCTTCCCCACTGCTTTCAAACATGCTCATGTCGCCCTTATCCTAAATAAACCTTCCCTTGATCCCACAGTTCCCTCCAGTTATCACTCTACCTCCCACCTACCATTCCTCTCCAAACTCCTCAAGTGAGTTATCTATACCCACTGTCTCAAATTCCTCTTCTGTAATTCCCCACTGTCTCAAATTCCTCTTCTCCAATTCCCTTCTTTACCACTTCCAATCTGGCTTCTGTTCCCTCTGCTACTCAGAAATCAGCCTCTCAAAGTTCATAAATGATCTCCTTCTTGCCAAATCCAATGGCTTCTACTGTATGCTAATCCTACTTGACCTCTTGTCTGCCTTCCACAGAGTCGATTATCCCCATCTCCTGGAACCATTATCCAACCTTGGCTTCACTGACACTCACCTCTCCTGGTTCTCTTCCTATCGTTCTGCCTGCTCACTCTCAGTCTCTTTTGCAGGCTCCTCCTCTGCATCCTACCCGCTGAGTGTGAGGGACACTCAAAGTTCAGTTCTGTATCCCCTTCTATTCTCCACCTACACCCACTCCCTTGGAGAATTCATTCATTCCCATGACTTCTGACTTCAACTACCACCTCTATGCAGATGATTCCCCAATCTACATCTACAGCCCTCATCTCTCTCCCTATCTGCAGTCTTTCAGTTGCTCCTGCATTTAAGATATCACTACGTGGGTGTCCCGTTGTCATTTCAAACTTAACATGCACAAAACAGATCTCCTTATCTTCCACCCAAACCCTGTCCTCCCCTTAACGTTCCTATCACCCTAGACAGCACCATCGTCTTTCCTGTGTCACAAACTCATAACCCTGGGGTTATCCTTGGCTCATCAATCTCATTCAGCATACCTATTCAATCTATCACTAAATACTTTCAGTTCAACCTTCACAACATAGCTAAAATCTGCTCTTTCCTCTCTACCCATACTGCTATCATGTTAATCCAAGCACTTATCCTATCTCACCTTGATTACACTACCAGGCTCCTTGCTGACCCCTCTGGCTCCTGTCTCTCCCCACTCCTGTCCATACTTCATTCTGCTGTCTGGATCATTTTTATGAAAACACCTTCAGCCCATGTTTCCCCACATCAAGAACCTCCAGTGGTTGCCTATCCACCTATGCATCAAACAGAAATTCCTTACCATAGGCTTTAAAACACTCAATCATCTTGCCCCTTCCTATTTGTTGACAGATACTGTGGTATCACAAGAACACTCCGACCTCTATCCTCTAGGTGACTGAGGCATGAGTACATATGTTGACTGAGTTATCATGGTAACTTTCATCTTCAGAAGAAGGCTAATAATAGAGTGAAAAAAGCAAATGCAATGATAAAGAGAATCTGAGTTTGAAAAACCATTAACATTCAATATACAACATTCAACAAACTGATTCTTGTTGTTTTTTTTTGCTGGAGTTGGTTATTTCAGTTTGTGTGCAATCATCAGTGGGAATCAAAGCCCAGAGATGCTGCCAGGGAAGAATCATTTCCTTTTTGTGTCCCGACAGACAATGGAGTTGATTTTTACCTCCTCGATAGACTGTAAGTTCCTTGTGGGCAGAAAACCTGTCTCTCCATGCCTCGGTACTTCCCAATTTTCTAATACAGTGCATTGCACCAAATTGATCCTCAATAAATGCTCCTCCCGAGCTCCCCACAGCCACCTCCCCCTCTTCTCACTACTTATAGTACTACTATTACTATTCCTACTACTGCTAATCATATTACTACTACTAGGACTACTACTACTACTACTACTACTACGACTACTACTACTACTACTACTACTACGACTACTACTACTACTACTACTACTACTACTACTACTACTACTACTACTACATTACCTGAGAAAATAGCTGGTCCCACGATATCCACTCCTTTCTGATGTTGAAATATTTTCCAGCTGGAGCCAGGGGGACAAATTGTCCCACTTTGACATGGGCTCTGGTACCATTCTGTAAAATATGATCATCCAAGATTTCAATTCTACTCATTGCCCTGTGGAGAACATCCAAATTGACCTGGTCACCAGCCTTGGTGTGGAATCGAGTGTTAGTTAGGAGCGAATTGAGCTGGAGGGAGAGATTAACACCAGTGACTGGATCCAAGCCCCTCACCATTTGCTCACCCCTTGATGTTCCCATGATAAACTGAGCCAAAGGAGCTGAGGGGACTGGACAGACCAGCTGGAGATCTTTAAAGACAAGGTAGGTGTTAACTGGTGTATTCAGGAACTGTTTCCAGGAAGGAGGTGGATTTTAGTATCTCTAAATATCTCTGGCACCTCAGTAAATGATCCTCTGACCTAGCTATGGCCATTCCAGCCAGGAACTAAGTAAAAGACACTCACGACCTAGATTAACTGGGTTCATAATGCCAATGGCTACAGGCTGACAGTAGCCTCCTTAGGGAGCTGGAATTCAAGGAAGAAGGGAAGCATTACCTGCCATGGATGAGGAAATTGACTTTATCCATCCCTCAACATCTCCATCTCCTTCCTGACCAAGGGTTTCTGGTGGAGGGCATGGGTTATGGCATACATAGCTCTGTACACACTGTAGCTCTGAAAAGACAGATTCATCTCCGAGAAGACCATGGGCCGGCTCTCTAAAGTACCATTTTCATTACAGAGCCCTGGCACTGGCAATCGTTCCTGTTCGTCTACAAGTGGACAGTCAAAGGTCCATCCCCAGAACGACTGTAGAAACACATCCTGTGGATATTTCCCAGGGTTCAGGTTCAGCTCAAAATCCCTGAAACCCAGAATGTATTTCCTGTGGCCTGAAAATAACACTGCACCTTGGAAAATGTTGTTACTTAAGTCTAAGAAATTTGTGGTAAAATCCCAATCAGAGGTGGTGACCTAAACTATACCAACAACAGGAACAATATTCATATTAAGTACAAATAACAATAAAGATAATGTATCCCCTTAGACAATAACCACATTGGCTGATGATTTAATAATGTTTGTGTAATATGACTCAAATTACTTTGAGTAATTTGAGTAAACTCAAATTTACTTTCAGTAAAGTATTCCCGGATTCTCTCAGTGCAAGCCACACAGCTTCCATTCCTGGACATTTCCTCTGTCATGGTCTTGGTGAACACCTCCCCTCTAATGTCATTGGTGACCAGTAGGCCGATCCAGAACCAGTGAAAATGTTTCATGAGATGGATCATTCCCAAGTGCAGATCTGGAGACATCATAGAGATTTGATAGAGAAACGGGAACTGAGCTTTGTCCTTGAGAATGGGGTCCACTGGGCCATAGCAGAACTACATGGAAACAGAGTGTGTTAAGAGGTGGGGTGGACCAGGGAAAATAGTGACACACATATACAAAGCATCCAAGGAAGTTCCATTTTCCCAAAGACTGCCTCTCCCATTGTGATTAAAGACTGGAGAAGTTCATTGCATTTACTTTGGCTCCCGCAAAACAATTCCCTGATTAGAAATGTCCCATATGGTTCGGGAAAGCAGAAAACGAAATGAATCAGATAGCTTCATTTTGTTTGAAATTTCTGCTCCTAAGAATTCCCTTAAGAGGGAGTTTTGGCATCTCTCCAAGGCAGAAACAGAACTGAACACATTTATCCTCTTCATCAAGATGGCCCACTCCTCAGAGTGGGCCCTGAGACCTGAGATAAATGGCTTCCTAGAGCTACCTAGAGCTACCTGAGACAGATGGCTGCCTAGAGCTTCTTAGGCTCCTCTTGGCCAGTGTTAAGCATGCTGGTGCTTCAAAAATAGACTTCCTGTGACCTCATGCTTGGGCCACGATGTCACTGTATATGTCCAGGATTTTAGCATTCACTGGAGGCAGGAGATGATATATACCCGATAAACAGGCTCATTCTAAAAACCAAAGACCTTAAAAGCCAGTTCATGCTAATTCCAGCCCACCAGAAACACAGCAGCAGCTGAGGGAGCCAGGATTAGGTCAGGGGAGGGATAGGTTAGAGGGGAGGGAGGATATGGAGTGGGATAGTTATAGAGGTCCTGAGCAGGGCCATGACATTTAAACCCCTGGAAGCATTCAGCCTGGCGACAGGGAAAGTCTCAGCTTTTGCAGGGTGGGGGTGGGGTAGGGTTAGTTTGGGAGCTAAGTCTTGGGGTGGACTGAGAGAAAATCCACTTCATCTAGCTGTGCCCTATTTTCCCTCTTCATTCCACTGTGTGACTTAAGGTTTTGGGGACGAATGGGGAGATGGAGGATTCTGGAGGGAGTGGTACAACTAAGTGGGCAGTATGGGGAAATTGTGTTGGGAAGAAACAGGCATACTAGAAGCTGGAGTTATGAAGGACAATTATGGATAATCTTCACAGCCAATCCCTGAATTCCCTCCACCCTCCATTTTTCCACCACAGTCGGAAGTGATAATAGTAGTAGTAATAACAATATTTATTGAGCAGCTATATGGAGCAGTTCATTGCACTGGGCACTTGGGAAGTATAGAATGATTAAGTGACACATATCTTTCCCTCACACTCTAGTGGGGGAAACAAATTGGAAGTATTTACAACCCAAAGGGTTCCAAAAATAACTAAGGGCTTATATACGCCTCAATGCTGACGTTGGCAATAGATACATTCATAAGTACTAGAGTTGGCTGAAAGGATGGTATGGCTCAGAATACTGGCAAAGCAATTAGGGAAGTCTTGTTGAAGGAGGAGGAATATAAGCAGGGATTTGAATGTGTGAAGAACTGTGCTATGTCTGATGTGAAGAGGGAGAAGTTCCAAGTTGTTGCACAAGGGGCCGGATCCCCATTGTGAACTTGGTTACTATCAATTTGTCCCACACTTTCATTCATTCATTCATTCATTCATTCATTCATTCATTCGTATTTATTGAGCGCTTACTGTGTGCAGAGCACTGTACTAAGCGCTTGGGAAGTACAAGTTGTGGTATAAAATAAGTAGAATAAATATGTACAAGTAAAATAAATAAATAGAGTAATAAATACATACAAACATGAATATACAGGTGTTGTGTGGAAGGGAAGGAGGTAAGACGGGGGGATAGAGAGGGGGAGGAGGGGGAGAGGAAGGAGGGGGCTCAGTCTGGAAGGGGTCTCAGTTTGGGATTACCTTATATCTACCCCAGTGCTTGGCGCATAAGTGCTTAACAAATACCATCATCGTTATTATTATTTTGCCTCATTTGTAAAATGGGTATTAAGACTGTGAGCCCTATGGATTGTGTCCAACTTGATTAGTTTGTATCTATCCCAGCACTTAGTACAGTGCCTGATGCATAGTAAGCGCTTAACAAATACCACACCAAAAAAAATGAATGAGTAGATGGGCAGGGGTGCATCAGATTGCGAATTATAAATTACTTATTTACATCAATATCTTTCTCTCCGGACCATAGGCTCATTTTTTTAAGTGGTATTTGTTAAATGCCTTCTATGTGTCAAGGACTGGTTAAGTGCTGGAATAGCTGCCAGTTTATCAGACTGGAGATAGTCCCTGTCCCACAGAGGTTCACAGTCTAAATAGGAGGTAGTAAGATTTAATCCTGATTCTACAGTTAAGGAAACCAAAGCACAGAGAAGTTAAGTGACTTTCCCAAGATCACACAGCAAGATATTGGCAGAGTGGGGATTAGAACCCAGGTCCTCTGACTCCTGGGCCCGTGCTCTTTTCAGTAAGCCATGCTTTCTTCTCAATGTGGGCAGGGAACATATCTACCAACTCAGTTGTACTCTCCCAAACGCTTTGTCTAGTACTCCTCACATAGCAAGCAATCAATAAATACTATAGATGATGGTGACGATAATGCAGGTTCAGCATATACCCACATTTACCAGCTACAGGCAGGACAGGGATGAGAGCCCAGGTCTCCCGATTTCCAGAGCAGAGCACGGGATCTATATTAGGGCTGGGAATACTGGACAAGAATCCCACATAATATAATAGATACACAAAGTAGAGTTTGGTATTGAGCCATACTACCAAATAAATCCCTTTCCTGCATTCCTCACCCATTCTCTGAATCTCTTTCAATGCCACCCATACCCTAAATTCTGGAGAATCCTCATAAGATGGATAAGAAAAAAGAACCAATTGAATTCACACCACCTCAGTCCAAGTATAAATAAAAGCATGAACTTGCATAAAATTTATTTTTCACTTTTTAAAAAATCAATCCCTTTCAAATTATCATTTGACTGGAACATATACCTCCATGGAACAATAAAAGACTTGCTTTTGTTTCAAAGCTGAATTAAGACTTTTAACTTGAATAAAATATATTTACATTTTATGAACTAGATGAAAGGTACAAAACATCAGCATCACAATAAATATTCCTGATCACACTTGAGATCCCAAGCCGTTTGTCACCCCATAGACTCAATTTGTAGTTTCCATGAGCTTCTCCACACTCAACTACCCACCGTTTAAATTTATTGCATCAGTCACTTCTTCTGGGGACTCACTGCTTTCTGCTCTCCCCACTATGCCATCAAAACACCTCACCCTCTTCCCATATCCCATCCATTTCTGTCATTTTCTTGGATTGCACACCCCCAGACAGACTCAGAATCCCTGCTGATCTCTGATTTTAAACCCCATGTTTTATTCTCTCTACTGGTCCTGCTGACCTTTCTCCTGCCACTCAGCTTCCCATCTGCAGGATGTGAGTGCCATCTCTGAAGCACATGAAATGGGGATTTTCTGATGCTGATCAGCAATCCTACAGAAATGTTGGGAGACACATATCTGTAACCTTCCCAGTGAAATCAATATGAATATTCATCTAGAGCACTTCAGTTAGTTGGAATCTGTGTGATCCAGTGGAAAGAGAACAGGCCTGAGAGTCAGATGACCTGGGTTCTTATCTTAGTTCTGCCGCTTGCCTGGTATGTGATCTTTGGCAAGTCATTTCACTTCTCTCTGCTTCAGTTCTCTCATTTACAAAATGGAGATTCAATACTTGTTCTCCCTTCTGCTTAGACTGTGAGCTCCATGTTGTATCTGATGATCTTGTATCTAGCTCAGAGCTTAATACAGTCCTTGGCACAAAGTGAGCACTTAACAAATACCACAGTTATTAGCCACTGCTTTTGAGTTCCTTAAGGGACAACATCCATACGATGATTCCCAGTACTTAGTACAGTGTCGTGCATACAGTAAGAACATAATAAATATTATTACTAGTGTTCATGTGCACCTACTATGTGCAGACCCTGATACTAAGGGCTTGGACGAGTATGATAAAATTAGTAGACATTGCCACTGTCCTCAAAGACCTTATAATCTAGTGGGGTAATCAAGCACTAAAATAAATTACAGGTACATGTCACAACAGAGTTTGAAGATATGTACATAAGCATTATGGATTAATGTCCACAGTATTCAATAGTTACTGATGCTAAAGTAGTGATGTAGTCTGTAGAGCTATGAGACAAGAGCATATTTCTATTGTGAGACTGACTGTCATGCCCGTGTCTATACAGGATAGACATAAATGGTAGAAATATTTTCCAAGTCAATCAAATCACAGAATCGACTGGTCCTGTACAAAGGGAGATTGAACTGATATATGCACAAGAGCCCTCACAGCAAACGGAACTGGAATCTGATACCATAATGCTGTTCTATTGCCATGGGAATAGGATTGAGTCTGGATCCCTTACACTTGGGAACTTGTAGAGACCCAGCACCCAGGAGCTGGTCATGGATACTGCTAACGACATCCCTCCTATTCATTAATTCATTCATTCAATCGTATTTATTGAGCGCTTATGGTGTGCAGAGCACTGTACTAAGCGCTTGGGAAGTACAAGTCGATAACATATAGAGATGGTCCCTACCTAACAGCGGGCTCACAGTCTAGAAGGGAAAGACAGACAACCAAACAAAACATATTAACAAAGTAAAATAAATAGAATAGTAAATATGTACAAGTAAAATAAATAGAGTAATAAATATGTACAAACATATATACAGGTGCTGTGGAGAGGTGAAGGAGGTAAGGCTGGGGGAAGAGGAGGGGCAGAAGTGAGAGGGGAAGGAGGGGGCTCAGTCTGGGAAGGCATCCTGGTGAAGGTGAGCTCTCAGTAGGGCTTTGAAGGGAAGAAGAGAGATAGCTTGGCAGATGTGCGGAGGGAGGGCATTCTAGGCCAAGGGGACGACGTGGGCCGGGGATCGGTCGCGGGAAAGTTGAGAACGAGGCCCACTGGGGAGGCTAGCGGCAGAGGAGTGGAGGGTGCGGTCTGGGCTGTAGAAGGAAAGAAGGGAGGTGAGGTAGGAGGGGGCGACGTGATGGAGAGCCTTGAAGCCAAGAGTGAGGAGTTTTTCCTTGATGCGTAGGTTGATTGGTAGCCACTGGAGATTTTTGAGGAGGGGAGTAACATGTCCAGAGCGTTTCTACACAAAGATGATCCGGGCAGCAGCCTGAAGTATAGATTGAAGTGGGGAGAGACAGGAGGATGGGAGATCAGAGAGGAGGCTGATGCAATAATCCAGTCGGGATAGGATGATTGAACCAGCAGGGTAGTGGTTTGGATGGAGAGGAAAGGGTGGATCTTGGCAATGTTGCGGAGGTGAGACCAGCAGGTTTTGGTGACAGATTGGATGTGAGGGGTGAACGAGAGAGCGGAGTCGAGGATGACACCAAGGTTGTGGGCTTGTGAGACGGGAAGGATGGTAGTGCCATCAACAGTGATGGGAAAGTCAGGGAGAGGGCAGGGTTTGGGAGGGCAGATAAGGAGTTCAGTCTTGGACATATTAAGTTTTAGATGGCGGGTAGACATCCTGGTGGATATGTCTTGAAGTGAGGAGGAGACCCGAGCCTGTGGGAGGGAGTGAGAGCATGGGCAGAGATGTAGATTTGGGTGTCATCAGCGTAGAGATGATAGTTGAAGCCGTGGGAGCGATTGAGTTCCTATAATAGCCACCAGCTTGTCCTGCCGCTCCTGCTCACAGCCGTAGCTGGGACCACTGCAGCAGTTCTTCCCGAGAACAAAGCCATAGAACTCTCCATGTCAATATGGTTAAGGAAGTGGATGTTGAAGAGGTAAAAGCCCAGAGAAATGTTGGGTAAGAGGATGGGGTCGTTGTTGATCTCTTCCACATCAAACACTAGGGCCAGGAGATGCTGGTAGTGTTCGGTGAAATACCTGCAGCACAGGTCTTTGGATGTTAAGTTGTAGACCATTCTCAGTCTCTTGTGCAGGCTCCTCCTCCCCCTCCCATCCCCTTACTGTGGGGGTTCCTCAAGGTTCAGTTCTTGGTCCCCTTCTGTTCCGAGCTACACTCACTCCCTTGGTGACCTCATTCGCTCCCACGGCTCCAACTATCATCTCTACGCTTATGACACCCAAATCTACATCTCTGCCCCTGCTCTCTCTCCCTCCCCCCAGGTTCGCATCTCCTCCTGTCTTCAGGACATCTCCATCTGGATGTCTGCCCGCCACCTAAAACTCAACATGTCCAAGACTGAACTCCTTGTCTTCCGTCCCAAACCCTGCCCTCTCCCTGACTTTCCCATCACTGTTGACGGCACTACCATCCTTCCCGTCTCACAAGCCCGCAACCTTGGTGTCATCCTCGACTCCGCCCTCTCGTTCATCCCTCACATCCAAGCTGTCACCAAAACCTGCCGGTCTCAGCTCCACCACATTGCCAAGATCTGCCCTTTCCTCTCCATCCAAACTGCTACCCTGCTCGTTCAAGCTCTCATCCTATCCCGTCTGGACTACTGCATCAGCCTCCTCTCCGATCTCCCATCCTCTTGTCTCTCCCCACTTCAATCCATACTTCACGCCGCTGCCCGGATTGTCTTTGTCCAGAAACGCTCTGGGAATGTTACTCCCCTCCTCAAAAATGTCCAGTGGCTACCAATCCACCTGCGCATCATGCAGAAACTCCTCACCCTCGGCTTCAAGGCTCTCCATCACCTCGCCCCCTCTTACCTCACCTCCCTTCCATCCTTCTACAGCCAGCCCGCACCCTCTGTTCCTCTGCCGCTAATCTCCTCACCGTGCCTCATTGTCGCCTGTCCCGCCGTCGACCCCCGGCCCCCGTCATTCCCCTGGCCTGGAATGTCCTCCGTCCCAACATCCTTCAAGCTAGCTCTCTTCCTCCCTTCAAGGCCCTACTGAGAGCTCACCTCCTCCAGGTGGCCTTCCCAGTCTGAGCCCCCTCCTTCCTCTCCCCCTCCTCCCCCTCTCCACCCCCCACCTTTCTTCCTTCCCTTCCCCACAGCACCTGTATATATGTATACGTGTTTGTACGTATTTATTACTCTATTTATTTATTTATTTTACTTGTACATGTCTATTCTATTTATGTTATTTTGTTAATATGTTTTGTTTTGTTCTCTGTCTCCCCCTTCTAGACTGTAAGCCCACTGTTGGGTAGGGGCTGTCTCTATATGTTGCCAACTTGTACTTCCCAAGCGCTTAGTACCGTGCTCTGCACACAGAAAGTGCTCGATAAATACGATTGATTGATTGATTGACCAACAGTGAAACAGGTGCAGAGAAGAGAAAGTCCTTGGTAGCTGCGGAGGGCAAGCGGAAAGTGAGTAAAAACCTTCCCTGTACCTCTGATTGGGAAATCATAATGTGACCAGGATCTGACCTAGGTGGATCCCGTTGAGAAAGGCTGTTGGGTGTGATCTGGAATGTGAGTTATGCAAAATGACCTTGGGAGAAAATGCAGCCTGGGAAGAAATCAGGAGAAAGGCATATAGAACACAAAACAGCAGTAGGCCCTGACTCATGGAACACAGAAAGTAAAGGGGGAGGATGCATAGTTCTGGCTTGTTCTTCTGATGTCAACAAATTCTCAGAGCTCTTTGAGTTTCCTGAACAACAACATTTGTACAACATTTGGACAATATCTTACATCTCTGGCTCTACCCCCGCACCCTTCTCTTCTGAAGTTGATAAAGGTAGTGACCCAGAACTAATGGCTGGCTGCCCACCCTCATTTTCCCACTCCTTTCCTGCCCATTCTAGACTATAGGAAACAGAAATGCTTACTGTGTAGGCTCAGGGAAGAAACGTGGCTCTATTGTGAAGTTATTGTCAGTACCTAAATGACTCTGAGTCAAATCCAGAAAGAGAAGACCTCCAATAATCAAATCTCCATCTTGATAATAGCTGATAGGAGAATTTCTCTCCAAAGTGCATAGATATTTTGCCATCCCAAATTTCGGTAAATAGATACATCCAGAGAAGACTAATCCTCATGATGATGGCTCTAAATCTCAAAGAGAAAACTATCAACCTCTCCTCACTGAAGGGACCGGCTGAATAAGATTCAGAGATGTCCAGATGAGGAAGTCTTTAGAAATTGCAGAATACCTGAAAGGTTCACCGGATACACTGATGCATCACCTGATTGGGGATAGGTCTCACTACAGCACGTTGGAGGGAGTGGGTGTGGGGGAATATTTATAGGAATGCTCTTAAGTGATACGAGTTGCAAGTTCCACCTGATTGTCTTTGTTTTCAGTGACCTAGGTGATCATAGCCTCTAGTCTTCCTCTTTGATCTCCTGCAGCCCGTCCCACCCCCAGACAGGGAGTAATCGTAGTCACCAAGGAAAACTACCTTGTACTTTGCACCTGGGTACCTACAAGCACTGCACAAACAGGAACCAGAAGTCACATTAGAATCTCCAGAGGAATCCCAGGAGTCAAGGACCTCAGTGGGACCAGGGCTTTGGAAAAGTCCAGGCATCTCTTAGAACACAAAACACCAACATGTCCTAGGTTGTATGTCCCTTTCCCAACTAGCCCTTGTTCATTCTGGAGACTCTTCTGGGTCATGTTCTGAGCAGCATGACCTAATGGAAGGAGCAGGGGACTGGGACTCAGTTTTAATCTCACCACTTCCACTTACCTGTTGTGTGACCTTGTGCAAGTCACAACTTCCATGTGCCTAACTTTCCTCCTCTGTAAAATGGGGATTTGATGCCTGTTCTTCCTGCTACTTAGGCTATGAGTCCCATGTGGTACAGGGACTGTGTCTGACCAGATTAACGTGCATCTGTTACAGCATCTAGAACAGTGCCTTACACATAGAATTACTTAGCAAATATAATAACAATATCAATCAACCAATCAAATTATATCTATTGGGAATTTATGGTGTGCAGAGCACCGTACTAAAAATTGAGAGTAATAATAATAATAATTGTTGTACTTTTTAAGTTCTTACTACGTACCGGGCACTACACTAAGCTTTGCAGTGGATACAAGGAAATCAGGTTGGACCCAGTCTCTTTCCCAAAGGGGCCTCACAGTCTCAATCCACATTTTACAAATGAGAGAACTGAGGTACAGAGAAGTAAAGTGACTTGTCCAAGATCACACAGCTGACAAGTGGTGGAGCCAGGATTAGAACCCATAACTTTCTGACTCACAGGCCTGTGCTCTACCCACTATGTCATGTACAATGTATATGGAGTAAATTGTAAAAGAGTTTATACTCACATTCTCTACCCACAATAAGCTTACAAGTCTGGAGGGGAAGAAATACATTCATATAAATAAAAAATTATGGATATGTACATAGTGCTGTTGGGCTGAGGGAGGGTACAGATCCAAATTGCAAGGGTGACTCAGAAGGGAGAGGGAGAAAAGGAAATGAAAACTTAGGGAAATCCTCTTGGATGAGGTATGCTCTTAATAAGGTTTTGAAGGTGGGGGAAATGATCATCTACTGGATATGAAGAAGGAAGGGTGCTCTGGACTAGTGGAAGGGCATGAATGAGAGTTGGTGATGAGCTAGATGAGATCGAGGTACAGTTTGGCATTAGAGGAGCAAAGTGAACGAGCTGGGTTATAGTAGCAGAGTAGTCAAGTTAAGGTAGAAGGGGGCAAGGTGATTGAGTCCCTTAAAGCCAATGGTTAGAAGTCTGTTTGTTACTGAAGTAGATTGGCAACCACTAGAGGTTCTTGAGGGATGGGGAAACATGGACTGAACTTTTTTATAGAAAAATGATCAGGGCAGCAGAATGAAGTATGAACTGGAGTGGGGAGATGAAAGTGAAAGTAAGCCCCCTTTCTGCACTGCAGTACCTACCTCCAACTGTGAGGACTACAACTCCCACCATAGCGCAACATAGCTCAACCTAGTCTGATGTATGGGACTGGAGAGGAGAAGGGTTGGGTTGTGGGGGGATGGCCGTGGCAGCCCCGAGACTCCCCTCAGCAGTAGAAGCTCTATGCTATATACCCATCACCTCACCAAGTTTCCAACCTTAAGCGCATAAACTCCCAGTTTCCTTATCATTCCCCCCTACTTTCACCCCTGTCCTTGCCAAATACTATGTTGACAAAATTGTAATCACCAGGCATGACCTCCAGAAAACCTTCCCCTTCTACTCCTTCGTCAACTCTCTCATCCTTTCCAGCTGTCTCTCAAAAGATTCATTCTCTCCTGCCTTCTAATATGCTCACCTCTGCCCTTTACAAAAAAAAACTACTCAAAACTCTGAATCTCACTCCATTTCCCATCTACCATCCCATTTGATCATTCTGTTTCCTCCCCAAACTCCTCAAAGAAGTTGAATGCATTGGATATTTCCTCTCTTCCAATTACATATTTGACCCTCTAAAATCTAGTTTCCACCCTCTCCACTCCTCTGAAACCATTTTCTCTAAGGTAACAAATTACCTTGTCCTTGCCTTTTCCTTGCCAGTCTAATGGACTCTTGGACCTCATAGCTGCCTTTGATTCTATGGACCGTTCTCTGCTCCTGGAAGTCTTATCTATCCTATATTTCTCCTCTTACCTCTCTGGCTACTCCTTCCCAGCCCTATTTACCTCTTCTTCCTTCCTTTTTTACTCCCTAACTGTAGGGGCCCTTCAAGACTCCATTCTTTATCCGCACTCCCTTTGTACTTTATACTCACTTCCTTGGTGAAGCTATTTTACACCTTGCTTTAACAACCACTTCCATGTTAATGACTCCTAAATTTACCTTACTGCCTACACCTTCACTGCAATCATAGATTACCTCTTCGCAGCAGGATATCTCTGCATTGGACTTTCCTTACACACCTCAAGCTCCAAATGTCTGAAACCAAATTTCTCATCTTCCCTCCCAATTCCTTATTTCCAGCTACCTTTCCCATCACAGTTGTCAACAGAATCACCAGTTCCTGGCACAGACTAAGTGCTCAACAAATGCTATCAAAAAAAATTTTATCTGGGGAAAGATGGAAAAAGTAACAACACAATGTTCCTGAGCCTAAGCCTCAGTTTCCGGTAAGGGTACCAGGACATTTTCAGGAACTATGGCCTGGGAACCTACCTTTATAGTTAAAGAAGGGCCATACTAACCCTTCCCTTCCATTCCATTACCTTCCCTTTAGTGATCCAATCTGGATCACTCACTGTTCAGGAACTACCCAGTCCCCTCCGGAACCTGGTAATGTTTCATGCCTGTCCAGTTTACAGTTGGAATGAATTCCATTATTATACTCTGGTTTCCTTTTGCTTGATCTATATCTACCAAAACTGAGTTTCAATAGGTGACTCTTGGTCGATGTTGTGAAATTTGGGGAACGGTAAGTCTTGGTTCCCCATCCTCTCCCTTCCTAATTTTGTATCCCTTCTTAGCCTTCCTCATCAGGATCAAGAACTCTGATGCTCTCAGCCTATCCTCACAGAGAAAGGTCTCCAGGCCCCAGACCAAGTCGGTTCTCTTTCTCAACCTCTGTCCTAGCCTGTCCTTCCTAACACTGCAGTAATTAAGACTTCAACCTCTTAGAGAGAGGACAGGGCAGGGGAAACAGAAGGTAGCAAGGATCAGGATAAGGTGACTGAAGTTAGAGAGTGCCCAGTGGGGCTACACATGTCACTGATTACTTAGGCTGGGTGATGGAAGGCATATAAGTCTCCCAGTAATAGGGTAGGATTGCCCTACTCCCACCACCAACCCTCACAGCATCCTATTTTGAGAAATCCGTATCCACTACATGTCCAGCCTTCCCCTCCTTCACTGCTCCCAGTTATGCTGCTCCATTTTGTAAGAGTATAAATGGGGCACATTTGCAGTTTAAAAGAACTGGGCTTTACAGGTGAATCTCTCCTGCAGTCTCATGGCAAAATGAAAACGTCAGGAAATTTAGATTGCAGTCTGGTCTCCCCGGTTGGGTACAGAGAAGGATATCTTTAGGGTAACCCGCGTAGGGTTACCATAGAAATGGGTCCCAGGGAATGGGAACTGAGCGACCATCTTGAGAGGTCAGGAGAAGCTATTGTAGAAGTAGCAGTCATAGTAGTAGTAGTAATAGCAGTTATAATAATAGTACTTATTAAGCACTTCAGCTGCGTGAAATATGGGCCTAAGCACTGGGAGAAAAGTGAATAAGCTGTTGCCTAGCTTGGTTTGTGGCTATGGGAGTGGAACAGGCAGTGAAGCCTCTTGTAGATACTATTTTGTGTTTTCTTATGTTGTGTCAGCTCATATAATTATTGGGATATTTATTAAATGCTCAGTATGCACTAAGCATTGGAGTAGATATAAAGTTAACAGGTCAGAGGCAGTCTCTGTCTCACACAGGGCTCATAATCTTCATTTTCTCCTCATTTTGCAGATGAGGAAACTGAATGTTGAAAATGGAGTTAGGACCAAGGTCTCCTAATGCCCAGGACCATGTTATTTCCCGTAGGCCATGCCAAATGCTGACAAAAGTGGGAATAAACCAGAGTTCCCATCTTCTCTTGCACAGAAAACAGTGTACCCTTTCAGCAAGATCTGAATATGGCAGAGGAAAAATTGCCCAGGGATAGGCAGAAATTGCACAAGTTCATGTGGTGGGTCAATTCCTATGACAATTTTAGGAGGCAGAACATACAGTAATTACAGTATGGCATTAATTCTGGGGAATTATATGATAACAATGGGAAAACTAAAAATAGTAAAAATGACAATAAGAGCACTTGTGGTATTTTTACGTGCTTACTAGGCATGAAGTGCTAAGTGCTGGGCTAGACAATACAGTCAAATCATACACAGCCCCTCTCCAACTGGGGTTCAGAGTTTAAGAGGAAGGGAGAACAGGCATTTAATTCCCATTTTAAAGATAATGAAACTGAGGCCTAGAGATTCTAGTGGCAGGCAAATGGCGTGGCTGATGTTAGAACACAGGTCTGCTGTCTTCTGGAAGAGAATTTTTTCATTCATTCATTCATTCAATCGTATTTATTGAGCGCTTACTCTGTGCAGATCACTGTACTAAGCGCTTGGGAAGTATAAGTCGGCAACGCATAGAGACGGGCCCTACCCAACAAGGGGCTCACAGTCTCGAAGGCAGAGACAGACAACAAATCAAAACATGTAGACAGGTGTCAAACTCATCAGAACAAATAGAATTAAAGCTATATGCACATTGTTAACAAATAAATAGAATAGAAAATATGTACAAGCAAAATGAATACAGTAATAAATCTGTACAAATATATACAAGAGCTGTGGAGAGGGGAAGGAGGTAGGGATGAGGGGATGGGGAGGAGGAGAGGAAAAAGGGGGCTCAGTCTGGGAAGACCTCCTGGAGGAGGTGAGCTCTCAGTAGGGCTTTGATGGGAGGAACAGAGCTAGCTTGGCGAATGTGTGGAGGGAGGACATTCCAGACCAGGGGAAGGACGTGGGCCTGGGGTTGACAGCAGGACAGGCGAGAATGAGGCACAGTGAGGAGGCTAGGGGCAGAGGAGCGGAGGGTGTGGGCTGGGCTGTAGAAGGAGAGAAGGGAGGTGAGGGAGGGAGCGAGGTGATGGAGAGCCTTGAAGCCGAGAGTGAGGAGTTTTTGCTTGATGCATAGGTTGACAAGCAGCCACTGGAAATTTTGGAGGAGGGGCGTAACATGCCCAGAGCGTTTCTGTACAACGAAAATCCAGGCAGCAGAGTGAAGAATAGATTGAAGTGGGGAGAGACAGGAGGATGGGCGGTCAGAGAGGAGGCTGATGCAGTAATCCAGTAGGGATAAGATGAGAGATTGAACCGGCAGGGTAGCTGTTTGGATGGAGAGGAAAGGGCGAAACATGGCGATATTGCGGACGTGAGACCTGCAGGTTTTTGTGACGAATTGGATGCGTGGGGTGAACGAGAGAGAGGAGTCTAGGATTACACCAAGGTTGCGGGCTTGTGAGACAGGAAGGATGGTAGTGCCATCTATAGTGACGGGAAAGTCAGGGAGAGGTCAGGGTTTGGAAGGGAAGATAAGGACTTCAGTTTTGGACATATTGAGTTTTAAATGGCAGGCAGACATCCAGATGGAGATGTCCTGATCGCATGAGGAGGTACGAGCCTGGAGGGAGGGAGAGAGAGCAGGAGCATAGACTTAGATTTGGGCACCATCAATCAATCAATCAATCAATCAATCGTATTTATTGAGCGCTTACTATGTGCAGAGCACTGTACTAAGCGCTTGGGAAGTACAAATTGGCATCGCATAGAGACAGTCCCTACCCAACAGTGGGCTCACAGTCTAAAAGGGAGAGACAGAGAACAGAACCAAACATACCAACAAAATAAAATAAGTAGGATAGAAATGTACAAGTAAAATAAATAAATAGAGTAATAAATATGTACAACCATATATACATATATACAGGTGCTGTGGGGAAGGGAAGGAGGTAAGACGGGGGGATGGAGAGGGGGACGAGGGGGACAGGAAAGAAGGGGCTCAGTCTGGGAAGGCCTCCTGGAGGAGGTGAGCTCTCAGCAGGGCCTTGAAGGGAGGAAGAGAGCTAGCTTGGTGGATGGGCAGAGGGAGGGCATTCCAGGCCCGGGGGATGACGTGGGCCGGGGGTCGATGGCGGGACAGGCGAGAGCGAGGTACAGTGAGGAGATTAGTGGTGGAGGAGCGGAGGGTGCGGGCTGGGCAGTAGAAGGAGAGAAGGGAGGTGAGGTAGGAGGGGGCGAGGTGATGGAGAGCCTTGAAGCCCAGGGTGAGGAGTTTCTGCCTGATGCGCAGATTGATCGGTAGCCATTGGAGGTTTTTGAGGAGGGGAGTAATATGTCCAGAGCGTTTCTGGACAAAGATAATCCGGGCAGCAGCATGAAGTATGGATTGAAGTGGAGAGAGACACGAGGATGGGAGATCAGAGAGAAGGCTGGTGCAGTAGTCCAGACGGGATAGGATGAGAGCTTGAATTAGCAGGGTAGCAGTTTGGATGGAGAGGAAAGGGCGGATCTTGGCAATGTTGCGGAGCTGAGACCGGCAGGTTTTGGTGACGGCTTGGATGTGAGGGGTGAATGAGAGAGCAGAGTCGAGGATGACACCAAGGTTGCAGGCTTGTGAGACGGGAAGGATGGTGGTGCCGTCAACAGAGATGGGAAAGTCAGGGAGAGGACAAGGTTTGGGAGGGAAGACAAGGAGCTCAGTCTTCGACATGTTGAGCTTTAGGTGGCGGGCGGACATCCAGATGGAGATGTCCTGAAGGCAGGAGGAGATGCGAGCCTGGAGGGAGGGGGAGAAAGCAGGGGCAGAGATGTAGATCTGGGTGTCATCAGCGTAGAGATGATAGTTGAAGCCGTGGGAGCGAATGAGGTCACCAAGGGAGTGAGTGTATATTGAGAACAGAAGGGGACCAAGCACTGAACCTTGGGGAACCCCCACAGTAAGAGGATGGGAGGAGGAGGAGGAGGAGCCTGCAAAAGAGACTGAGAAAGAACGACCGGAGAGATAAGAGGAGAACCAGGAGAGGACGGAGTCTGTGAAGCCAAGGTCAGTTAACGTGTGGAGGAGAAGGGGGTGGTCCACAGTGTCAGAGTCAGCTGAGAGGTCGAGGAGGATTAGGACAGAGTATGAGCCGTTGGATTTGGCAAGCAGGAGGTCATTGGTGACCTTTGAGAGGGCAGTTTCCGTGGAATGAAGGGGACGGAAGCCAGACTGGAGGGGGTCGAGGAGAGAGTTGTTGTTGAGGAATTCTAGGCAGCGCGTGTAGACAACTCGTTCAAGGAGTTTGGAAAGGAATGGTAGGAGGGATATGGGACGATAACTAGAAGGTGAGGTGGGGTCAAGAGAGGGTTTTTTTAGGATGGGAGAGACATGGGCATGTTTGAAGGCAGAGGGGAAGGAACCAGTGGAGAGTGAGCGGTTGAAGATGGAAGTTAAGGAGGGGAGAAGGGATGGAGCGAGAGATTTCATAAGATGAGAGGGAATGGAGTCAGAAGCACAGGTGGCCGGAGTAGCACTTGAGAGGAGGGAGGAGAGTTCCTCTGAGGATACCGCTGGGAAGGATGGGAGAGTAGCAGAGAGTGTTGAGAGCCGGGGGGTTGGAGAAAGGGGGGAAGAGACTTTGGGGAGGTCGGACCTGATGGATTGAATTTTGTTAATGAAGTAGGAGGCCAGATCGTTGGGGGTGAGGGAAGGAGGAGGGGGAGGAACCTTGGGCCTGAGAAGGGAGTTGAATGTACGGAAGAGCTGGCGGGGGTGATGGGCATGGGTGTCAATAAGGGAGGAGAAATAGTTTTGTCTGGCAGAAGAGAGGGCTGAGTTAAGGCAGGAAAGGATAAACTTGAAGTGAACGAGTTTGGCATGGTGTTTAGACTTTCGCCAGCAGCGTTCGGCAGCTCGAGCATAAGAGCGAAGGAGGCGAACAGTGGCAGTGATCCATGGCTGTGGGTTAGTGGTGCGAGAGCGGCGAAGGGAAAGGGGAGCGAGCGAGTCTAGCTGAGTAGAAAGGGTAGAGTTGAGAGCAGTAATCTGATCATCAAGACTGGGTAGAGAGGAGAGGGCGGCGAGGTGGGGTGTGAGGCGCTCCGAAAGATGGGTGGGGTCCAGAGAGCAGAGATCTCTGTGAGGGAGTAATACGGATTTACAGGGGAAAGGAGTGTGAGTGAGGAGGCAGGTGAGAAGATTATGATCAGAGAGAGGGATTACAGAGTTGGTGAGGGTGGACACAGTGCAGCGGTAGGAGATGATGAGGTCGAGGGTATGACCAAGTTGGTGAGTGGGTGAGGTGGGGTGGAGGAAGAGGTTGGCAGCGTCAAGGAGAGATAGAAGGCGGGCGACAGAGGAGTCGTTAGGGATATCCATGTGGATATTGAAGTCTCCGAGGATCAGAGTGGGCATGGAGAAGTAGAGAAGGAATGTGAGGAAGGGGTCAAAGTCGTTAAAGAAGTTGGAAGTGGGGCCCGGAGGGCGGTAGATGACGGCTACAAGAATCTGGAGGGGGTGGTAGAGGCGAATAATGTGGGCTTCAAAGGAAGGGAAGGAAAGGGAAGGGGGAGGAGGGATAGTGCGAAAGCGACATTGGGGGGCGTGAAGGAAACCGACACCTCCTCCTTTTCCGGTGAGTCTGGGGGAGTGGGAGAAGAAGAGGCCTGCACTGCAGAGAGCAGCAGAAGAGACCGTGTCGTCCGGCGACAGCCATGTTTCAGTTAGGGCGAGGAGGAGTAGAGAACTGGAAAGGAAAATGTCCAGGATGAAAGGGATCTTACTTAAAACGGAGCGGGGGTTCCAGAGGCCACACTTGGCATCAGCTGTCGAGGGAGGGGAGGGAGGGGGAAGGGTGCGAGGGGTGGGGAGGGTTTGGATTGGTATGAGTTGGCGGGGGCCTGGGCGGGGAGAGTGGGAAGGGGGGTGGCGATGGGAAAGGAGAACTGGGATGGGGTGGGGGCGGGGAGAAGGGGAGGAGGGGGGCCGGGAGGGAGAAGCGGAGGACCTGCGCTGGTACAGAGGAATCCTTGGTAGGGGTTGAGGGGGAGCGGTCTTGGTGGGTGAGAGGGAGGGAAACAGCTGGGTGGGAGAGGGGAAGGGGAAGGTGAGGAATGGGAATGGCAGTTGGGAGCAAGGGAACTGAAAGTTCATGGTGAGGTCAGCAGGGCGAGTGACAGTACCGCGGGGGGTTAACAATTGAGATGCAGAAGCAATAAAACAGTAGCAATGATAAAAGTAGGCGATGGCATCACAGGGTGTAGTTGAGCAATCAATATGCTATGACAATAATATAATTGGCAGACAATGATGCCACAGAGAGCAGATACAAACTATTAAGAGCTGGAGTAGGGTGGGCCAGTTAAGGGGGGTTAGGGAGCAGAGATACCTGGGGAGAGGAGCGAACAGTCAGCTAGCATGGGAGGGCTGAGGAGGTGTGAATGAGGTTGTCGTTAATGTAACATGTAACATGGTGCTAACAAGGTGCTAACAAGGTGCTAACAAGGGCTTTTTACCCATCAGCGTAGAGATGATAGTAGAAGCCGTGGAAGCGACTGAGTTCACCAAGGGAGTTAGTGTAGATAGAGAACAGAAGGGGACAGAGAACTGACCCCTGAGGAACCCCTACAGAAAGGGAATGGAAGGGGGAGGAAGAGCCCGCAAAGGAGACTGAGAATGAACGGTCAGAGGGATAAGAGGAGAACAAGGAGCCTGTGAAGCCAAAGTTGGATAGCGTGTTGTGGAGAAGGGGGTGATCCACAGTGTCGAAGGCAACTGAGAGGTCTAGGAGGATTAGAATAGAGTAGGAGTCATTGGATTTGGCGAAAAGGAGGTCATTGGTGACCTTTGAGAGGAATGTTTTGGTGGAGTGCGGGGAACGGAAGCCAGATTGGAGAGGGTCAAAGAGAGAGTTGGCGTTGAGGAATTCGAGGTAGTGAGTGTACACGACTCGTTCTAGGAGTTTGGAAAGGAATGGTAGGAGGGAGATAGGGCGATAACTAGAAGGGGAGGTGGGGTCAAGAGAGGGTTTTTTTTAGGATGGGGGAGACGTGGGCATGTTTGAAGGCAGAGGGGAAGGAACCAGTGGAGAGTGAGCGGTTGAAGATGGAAGTTAAAGAGGGGAGGATGGAAGTGGAGAGGGATTTCATAAGAGTAGAGGGAATGGGGTCTGAAGCACAAGTGAATGGAGTAGCACTTGAGAGGAGGGAGGAGATCTCGTTTGAAGATACTGCCGGGAAAGATGGGAGAGTAGCATAGAGGGTTGAGAGCGGGGGTGATGGAGAAGGGGGAGGGGTGACTTTGGCGAGCTCAGACATGATGGAGTTAATTTAATACTGAAGTAGGAGGCCAGATCGTTGGAGGTGAGGGATGGAGGAGCGGGAGGAACAGGGGGCCTGAGAAGGGAGTTAAATGTAAGGAACATCTGACGAGGATGATGGGCATGGGTGTCAATAAGGGAGGAGAAAAACTTTTGCCTGGCAGAGGAGAGTGCAGAGCTAAGACAGGAAAGGATAAAGCTAAAGTAAACAAGTTTAGCTTGGTGTTTAGACTTTCGCCAGCAGCGTTCAGCAGCTCGAGCATAAGAGCGAAGGAGGTGGACAGTGGGAGTGATCCTAGGCTGTGGGTTAGTGGTATGAGAGCAGCGAAGCGAAAGAGGAGCGAGCGAGTTGAGCTGAGTAGAGAGGGTAGAGTTGAGAGCAGTAATCTGATCATCAAGATTGGGTAGAGTGGAAAGGGAGGCGAAGTGGGGTGTGAGGCGCTCAGAAAGATGGTTGGGGTCGAGGGAGTGGAGGTCTCTGTGAGGTAGTAATATAGATTTAGAGGAGAGAGGAGTGTGAGTGAAGAGGCAAACGAGAAGGTTATGATCAGAGAGAGGGATTTCAGAGTTGGTGAGGGTGGAGATAGTGCAGCAGTAGGAGATGATGAGTTCGAGGATGTGACCAAGTTGGTGAGTGGGCGAGGTGGAGTGAAGCAGGAGGTTGGAAGTGTCAAGGAGAGATAGAATGCGTTTGGCAAAGGAGTCACCAGGGACATCCATGTGGATGTTGAATTCTCCGAGGATCAGAGTAGGAATGAAAAAGGAGAGAAGGAAGGTGATAAAAGGGTCAAAGTCATTTAACAAAGTTGGAGGCGGGGCCAGGGGGGAGGTAGATTACGGCTACAAATATCTGGAGGGGGTGGTAAAGGTGAATAATATAGGCTTCAAAGGAGGGGAAGGAAAAGGAAGGGGGAGGAGGGTAGTGCAAAAGCCACATTGGGGTGCGAGAAGGAATCCGACATCTCCTTTTCAGGTGAGTCTGGGGGAGTGGGAGAAGAAGAGCTTAGGAACTGTGCTTTGCACATAGTAAGCGCTTAATAAATGCCATCAAAAAAGAGAAAAGAGCAGCAGAAGAGACCGTGTCATCCGGAGTGAGCCATATTTCGGTTAGGGCCAGGAGGAGAGAGCTGGAAAGGAACAGGTCAATGATGAAAGGGAGCTTACCTATAATGGAGCGGGGATTCCAAAGGCCACAGTAAGAAGCAGCTGTGGAGGGAGGGGAGGGAGGGGAGGGAGGGGGAAGGGTGCGAGTGGAGGGGAGGATTTGGATTGGAATGAGTTGGAGGGTGTCCTGGGCAGGGAGAGGGGGAAGACGGGTGTCGATGAGAAAGAAGAACTGGAATGCGGTGGGGGCGGGTAGGAGGGGAGGGAGGGGGTTGGAATGGAGGGGTAGAGGGTTTACGCTGGTACAGAGGGATTCTAGGGAGGGGGTGAGAGGGAGCAGTGAGGGCGGGGGAAATGGAGGGAAAGAGCTGGGTTGGAGAGGGGAAGGGGAAGGTGAGGAATGGAAAGGGCAGCTGGGAGCAGGAGAATTGATAGTTTATGGTGAGGTTAGCAAGGTAAATGACAGCAGAGCGGGTAGGTAACAATCTACAGGCGATGACAATAAAATGAGCGGATGATGTCATCACAGAGATCAGTTAACAATTACCATGAGATGGCAATAAAATTAGCAGGCGATGACATCACAGAGAGCAGTTAACAATATGCGATGGCAATAAAATAAGCAGATGGTGAAACGTCATTAATAGCTGTTAGCAATTAAAATTCGATGGTAATAATAAAATCAGCAGATGATGACATCGCAGAGAACAGTTCACAATTAACATGCAGAAACAACCATTAAATAGGCAGATGATGTCCAAAGCAGAAGGATGAATTGTCCATGGCTCAGTCAAATCAAATCAAAACGGCTAGTGGCAAGGAGAGTCCAGGGGCCCTTGGCAGACATGTCTCAGAGGTAATGGAGGATGGAGTCCTATGGATGACAGTTCTGGAGTAGGGCGGAACTGTTAACGGGGGTCATGGGAGGGGAGACTCCTGGGAAAAGGCGTAAACAGACAAATAGCATGGGTGGGCTGACTAGGTGCAAATGGGGTTGCTGTTTCCACTATGGCTAAGATGAGTTGATAGGGAAAAGTTCTTGGTGATAATAGGAGATAGCGAACAAAAATCATGGGATAAGGTATCTCATATGTTTCTCCTCCAGTAAAACATAAAGCATGCAAAACAAAAATGCAGTGTAATAATAAATTACTGGATTTTGTAGGTAAAACTTCACCATGACAGTAATATACTGGAATACTTTTCTGACCTGCTCTGGATCAGCCAAACAATGAGACTTTCTCTGTCTCTGTCTCTGTCTCTCTGTGTCTCTGTCTAATTCCCTATCTCTTCTTCTCACTGTCCCTCAGCATTTTCTCCCCACTCGAACTCTTTCCTCTGATTTGGGACATTACTCAAAAAAAAGGAACAATCCCATAATCCTGATCTAAACTTTGCTGATATTCTTACATGGATCCTTTACCACTTAGAGCTCCGTTCATGGATAGTGGCCCCAGACAAAAGAATAGTGCTTATTTTTGTAAATTCTCCCTAGTTTTTCCCTCTGTCCCTGTATCTTTCTTTTGGAATGCCAGGATTGGGACCGCACCCTCTCCCATCAGGTTCTGTCAACTCTTTGTCTGTGCAGTTTCTTGCCAGAGATACAGAGAATATTTTTCCTCAATTTTCACTTCCCTCCACAGTCATTGGGGGCTTTTCCCTCTCTGACCTTGTGCCACTGCTGCCCTAAGCTAGTGATCTGTGCTGTCTCCTGTCCTTCCCATTACAAGTACTTCAACAAACACTACCAGCACCTCATGTTCCCAGTGTTTGCTATGGAGATCAAAAGGAGATATGCAATGTAGCCTACTAGAAAGAGCATGGGCCTGGGAACGGGTAGGACCTAGGTTCTAATCCCTGTTTCACAATTTATTGCTGTGTGATCTCCACTACCCGCAGGGTCACTGCCAGACGAGACACTGGCAATGGGGCTCCTCCGGATGGTGTAATCAGAATCACCAAAAATTAGCAAAATTTGTATTCCAACAGGACTTGGAACTACTGGAAAAATTGGGTGGAAGCCCCACACAGGCACTCGCATATGGCAGATGAACATTCTCCTACTGAACACCAGTGCTAGCAGAGATATTTGTATCACAGTCATAGGAGGGTTTGGAACTCTGCGGACTAGAGAGGGGAGACATACAATACATTTGGTAAGCAGGAAATGCCTTCATTACGAAGCCTTGAGCTAGGCAGAGAGCAATACATCAATTAATCCATCATATTGGGGTTTTCTTTCATTTTTACTGTATTTGGTAATGATGATGATGATGATGATGGCATTTGCGCTTACTATGTGACAAGCACTGTTCGAAGTGCGGAGGGGGATACAGGGTAATCAGGTTGTCCTATGTAGGGCTCAGTCTTACTCCCCATTTTACAGATGAGGGAACTGAGGCACATGGTTCTAAGTGATTGGGGTAGATACAAGCTATTCAGGCTGGTTACAGTCCCTGTCCCACATAGGTCTCACAGTACAGGTAGAAGGGCAAATAGGCACTGAATTCCCATTTTGGAGTTGAGAAAACTGAGTTACAGAAAAATTAATTGACTTAGTCACACTGCGGGCAAGTGGTGAAGCAGGGATTAGAACCCAGTTCCTCTGATTCTCAGGCCCGTACTTCATCCACTAGGCCACCTACTACTTGCTTGAGAACCTTCTATGCATACAGAACATTATTCTAGGTACTTGAGAGAATATAGCAGAATTAGTTAACATGATCCATACTCACCCAAATTTTAGAATCTAGCCAGGAAGACATCAACTAATTAATTAATCAATCAAGCACTGCACTAAGCACTTGGGATAGTATCCTGCTTCAGTCTGTGTCTCAGTATCTTTATAAGTGTCTGACCCAGAGGACGTTCTCTAAGGCTTTTCTTCCTCCACAGGGCTGGCCCTTTCTTTCCTCATCCACACCCCTGCTCCCTATCTCTCTTCTCAGTCTCTGCTGTGTACTGGGCAGAGGGAGGTTGAGACTGGCTGGATAAGGCTTCTCTCCTGTAAGAAATGTTTGGAAGCCTAATCGGTAGGTACTTAGTGCCTGCAGTGCATAATTTCTTCTTCACTGCCTCTTTCCCTTCATGAGTTTGTAGGCCCAAGAAAAAGACTCCACCTTTGAGACTCTTAAAAGAGCCCCAGCTAAGATAGACCTCTGTCAGGCTGACAGTCATTCTCTGGACTGCCAGGAGGATGTGTCGCCTTGCCATTGGCCACACAGGGACTTGAGTCTTGCTGAATGGTGTACGCTGAGTCCCTCTGATGTACAGAGATCTCTAACTCCTCTCAGCTAGCTCAGCGCGAGTGAATGCTGCCTTCACCTTGTGCTTCAATCAATTAATGCTATGTATTGAGTACCTACTATGTGTAGCTCTCTTATTAAGCTTCTGTGAGAGGGAATTGACTGGCTCTTTACAGCGCTCCTTCCTCAGGACCCTATTTCTCCTCCACTGCCATGACGGCCACCACAAACACCATACAAACCTTTTGACCATTCTCCTGGAGGCAGGAGTTTCCATGAGAAGCAGAATGGCTCAGTGGAAAGAACACGGGCTTTGGAGTCAGGGGTCATGGGTTCAAATCTCGGCTCTGCCAATTGTCAGCTGTGTGACTTAGGGCAAGTCACTTAACTTCTTTGTGCCTCAGTTGCCTCATCTCTAAAATGGGGATTAAGACTGTGAGCCCCCCGTGGGGCAACCTGATCACCTTGTAACCTCCCCAGCGCTTAGAACAGTGCTTTGCCCGTAGCGAGTGCTTTATAAATGCCATTATTATTATTGTCATTATTATCATTATTATCATGTGCACAGCTCGACCCTTCGTCCCACCTTTGACTAAGAGGAACCAGATTTTCATCCTTGGTAAGAACTGTTCAGGTCACTCTGGCTTTTGTAGGGATCATCCGCAAAGAGGGTGAATGGGGCTATGCAAAGATACTATCTTCACCCTTTGCCATCACCCCAACTGTGGGCAAGTTTCCAAGAGTATGAGAGAGATCATTCTTCTGTTTCAATTGTCTGCCAAGTGGAGAGAATTAAAATGCAATTCATCCCTTTGTGCCATTCCTAGAACCTTTGTTGGACATAGGGTAATTCGTGGTGTACATAAAGATTTGCAGCATGCAGGAGCAGAGGCTCAGTGATAGAATTCATGCCTGAACAAGATGGAGGTCCGGGTTTGATTTTTATCTGATGCAATCAGATTTCATTTTAGGTCAGACCATAACTGACAGGCCTCACTTTACTGTTTTGGCCAGGTATCAGGGAGAACAACCGAAATGCATAGTGCAACTACTGCCCGCACTGATTTGCAAACCAGCACCTCACAATCTAGGGGGATACCATAAATTACATACAGCAGGTAGAAGGAAAAGGGATATGGACATGAGTTAGCATTGAGAGCTTACATCATCCTGGGCAATGAAGGAGCCCAGATTTCTCATGAGATAAGCAGCAGACCAGGTTCAGGCTAGAGGAAGAGAGGCAATTATTGACTGGTAACAGATCATTCCCCAGCTAGGTGTCAGGACAGAGAACTGGATCTCAGACACTGGTCTGACTACTTGGCAATGGGGGCAGTATTAGTTGTGTGACTTTGAGCAAGTCCCTTAACTGCTCTGTACCTCAGTTACCTCATCTGTAAAATGGGGATTAAGACAGAGATCCCCAAGTGGGACAACCTGATTACCTTGTATCTACCCCGGTGCTTAGAACAGTGCTTGGCACATAATAAGCGCTTAGCAGATACCATGATTATTATTCCAATTGAATTGAACAGTGCTTGGTATATAGTAAGCGCTTAACAAATACCATTATTATTATTATTTTATGGGTTCAATAAAACATGTGTGGCAGAGTTGGAATGGGGCTGAAACTGAACCTAGTTGGGAGTTCCGAGGAAGGGAGGAAGATGAGCTGGAGTTTGGGCTGGAAGCAGGAGCTGGAGGGAGTGTGGAGTCTCAGATATTAGGACAATTTTCCTCCCACACTGCAGCATCAGGCTGCAGACCACAGAGATGCCAGAGAGAGATAGAAGTTCCCTTCCTCACCCTTCTCTACCTGGTTATTGTGATGACATTTCCCTGCCAGCCAATCACAGAGGTACACTCAGAGCCCGCATGTCCTATGCATTTTGATGGCATCTTTAATAAGGCAATGCTTTCAAACAAGCTCATAAATCCTCCAGCCTAAAACCCCCACCTCAGCCCTCACATCACCCTCCAGTTATTAAATCATCCTTCCTGAATTCCTCAAGTGAGTTGATGCGCCCACCAACTCCACTTCCTCTCCTCGAATTTTCTCCTTCAATTCCTCCAGTCTGGATTCTGCTCCACCCTTTGGAAACGTCCCTTTCTAAGGTCATCAAAGACTTCCTTCTTGCCAAATATAATGGCCTCTACTCCATACTAATCCTCCACAGCCTCTGCCTTCAATGCTTCCTTTCCAGGAATTGTTAACTTTGGCTACATTGACATTGTTTTCCCCTGGCTCTGGATTCTTCTTCCCATTCTCTATCACTTCCTATGCTCATCTCTTACTCTGGGAGTCCCTCGAGCAACAGTTCTGCTCTATTTACACACCTGCCTCAGAGAACTCTCACCTCCACAGTCAGTCAATCGTATTTATTGAATGCTCACTGTCTTCAGAGCACTATACAAAATACTTGGGGGAGTACAGTATGTCAATATAACAGAAACCTTCCCTGCCCACAGTGAGCTTACAGTCTAGAGGAGAAGACAGACTTTAAATTAATACAATTACAGATATGTACAAAAGTGCTGTGTTGCCTGGAGGAGGAATGAGGAAAGGGTGGATTTTAGTGATGTTGTGAAGGTCAAACCGATAGGATTTAGTGATGAATTGAATATGCGGGTTGAATGATAGTGCCTATGCAAAACGCCAAGTTCTGTTTTTGGCACGTTAGGTTTGAGGTGATGGCAAGGCATCCAAGTAGAGATGTCTTGAAGGCAGGAGGAAATGTGAGACTGCAGAGAGGGAGAGAGATCAGGGTTGGAGATTTAAATTTGGGAATCCTCTGCATAGAGGTGGTAGTTGAAACCATGTGAGTGAATGATTCCACTAAGGGAGTGGGTTTAGATAGAGAATAGAAGGGGATCCAGAACTGAACCTTGGAGTGGGAGGCAGAAGAAGAGCCTATGAAAGAGACGCAGAATGAGCGGGCAGAGGAATAGGAGGAGAGACAGGAGATGAAAGTGTCAGTGAAGCTGAAGTTGGGTAATGTTTCCAGGAAAAGGAGGTTGTCAACTATGTCAAAGGCAGGCAAGAGGTCAAGGAGGATTAGGATGGAATTTGGATTTGACAAGAAGGAGTTTGATCCCTTTCTCACATTCTTTCTCTCATTGTCCATGCCCACATTGATTCTTGGGGACTTCAGTAACCACATAGATATTCCTGGTGACCCCTCTGCTGCCCACATTCTACCACTCCTCAACTCCACTGACCTTCTGCTCCACCCACTTCACCCACTCACCAATTTGGACACACCCTCGATTTTATCATCTCTAGCCACACTGCATATTTCTACCCTCACCAACTCTGAAATCCCTCTAACTGATCAAACCCTCCTGACCTGACTTCTTTCCTGCACATCTCCTCCACACAAATCTGTGCTGTTCCCTCACAGAGACCTCCTATCTTTTGATCCCATCCCATTTTATCAACTCATCCTGCCCCATTTAACCTCCATATCCAAAATACCTTCCCTTGGTGACCACATTGACACTCTTAACACCACCCTCTCAACTGAATTTAACTCACACACTTCCCTATCCCTTTATTGATGTATATATGTTTGTACATATTTTTTACTCTATTTATTTATTTTATTTGTACATATCTATTCTATTTATTTTATTTTGTTAGTATGTTTGGTTTTGTTCTCTGTCTCCCCCTTTTAGACTGTGAGCCCACTGTTGGGTAGGGACTGTCTCTATATGTTGCCAATTTGTACTTCCCAAGCGCTTAGTACAGTGCTCTGCACATAGTAAGCGCTCAATAAATACGATTGATGATGATGATGATGATGATGACCTACAGCCCTGGATCACCTCCACAGGCCACCTTCTTTGCGGCTGTGCATGAGCCATAGAGCACTGCTGTCGGAAATCCAGGTATCAGGCTGAACTTGTCCACTTCAAGTTTATCCTGAGTGCTTTAATTCAGCACTCTCCACTGCCTGGCAAAATGATTTCTCCATCCTTATTAACACCCATGCCTATTACCCTCACCAGTTGATCCAGACATTTAACTCCCTCCTCAAACCACTCTCCCACCACCTCCCCATCTTTTGACCCCAGTGACCTGGCCATCTACTTCGTTAAGAAAAGTGGCACTATCAGGTGTGATCTCACTAAAATCTCCCCTGACCCCCTCCAGTCCCTCCCCACTCCTGCCCCTTCTTTAACTCTCCCAACTTTTCCAGCAGTATCTCTGAGAGTTCGCCTGCCTTCTCTAAAAATCCACACCCTCCACCTGTGTTTCTCACCCCATTTCTTCTCATCTTAACAAAACACTTGCCCCATCCCTTCTTCCCTCCCTAACTGCTATCTTCAGCTGTTTGCTCTCCAATAGCGTTTTCCCCACTGCTTTCAAACATGTCCATGTCTCTTCTGTTCTAAAAAAAAACCCCTCTCTTAACTCCATGGCTCCCTCCAGTTACTGCCCCACATCCCTCCTACCAATCCTCTTCAAACTCCTAGAGCAAGCTGTTTACACCCACTTACTCAAGTTCCTCTCCTCCAAATGTTTCTTGATCCCTTCCAATCTGGCTTCTGTCCCCTTCACTCCACAGAAACCGTCCTCTCAGAGGTCACAAATGGTCTCCTTCTTGCCAAATCCAATGACCTCTACTCCATCTTAATCCCCCTCAACCTCTCAGCTGCCCTCGACACGGTCTACCACCCCCTTCTCCTGTTAACATTAACCAACCTCGGCTTCAATGACACTGTCTTCCCCGGTTCACCTCTTATAACTCTGGCCACTCATTCTCAGTTTCTTTTGCGGGCTCCTCCTCTACCTTTCACCTTCTAACTGTGGGGGCACCTCAAGGTTCAGTTCTGGGTTCCCTTCTATTGTTCATCTACACCCACTCCCTTGGAGAACTCATTCACTCTCGTGGCTTCAACTACCACCTCTATTCAGATGATACCAAAATCTACATCTCCTCTCCTGATTTCTCTCCCTCTCCGCAGCTTCTCAGTTCCTCTTGCCTTCTAGACGTCTCTTACTTGGATGTATTCCCATCAAGTCAAACTTAACATGTTCAAAACAGAACTCCTTATTTTCCTTCATTCAATCGTATTTATTGAGCAAGTACTGTGTGCAGAGCACTGTACTGTTATCTTCCCACCCAAACCCTGTCCTCCCCTAGACTTTCCTATCACTGTAGATGGGTCTGGGAGTTGGAGGCCCTGAGTTCTAATCCCTGTTCTGCCATTTACTTGCTCTTTGACCTGTCACTGCTCTGTGCCTCAGTTCCCTAATTTGCAGAATGGGAGTTCAATACCTGTTCTCCCTCTTACGTATAGAGTGTGGGCCCCAGGTGGGACCTGATTGTCTTGTATCTGCTGCAGTGCTTAGTACAAAGTTTGGCACACAGTAAATGCTTAACAAATATGATTATTTAGCATTATTATTTATTATTAATGATAATAATAATTATATCCCTCTCCCATTGGCATTCCTAAGGTATAAGAATTGAAGCGGATGAATTCGGCCTGATATTTAGATTTCCACCAGTAGTGCTCTGTAGGTCAAGCACAAGAATGAAGGAGGCTAACTTTGCAGGTGATCCAGGGATGTAGATTAATGATAAAAGATTGACAAAGGGATGGCGGGGTAAGTGAGCTGAGTTCAGTAGAGAAGCTGGAATTGAGACTGCCTATTTGGTCATCAAGGGGAGATAGATTGGATATAGAGGCAAGCGGGGCATGCTGAGTTGAGAAAATTGGATGGGGTCCAGGGATTGGAGGTCTCTGTGGAAGGAATAGAACAGATTCATGGGTAGGAGGTGTGTGGGAAAGGAGGCAAGTGAGAAGGTTGTGGTCAGAGAGAGGAATTTCAGAGTTAGTGAGGGTAAGGTTTGTGCAGTGGTTAGAGATGATGAAATCGAGTGTGCGTCCAAATTGGTGAGTGGGCAAGGTGGGGTGGAGCTAGCGTTCAGTGGAGTTGCAGAGTGTTAGGAGGCAGTTAGCAGAAGAAGAGTCATCAGGAACTTATATGGGGATACTGAAGGCCCCAAGTGTCAATGCGGGCATGACGAATGAGAGATGTAATGTGAAAAAGGGATCAAAATGGTTAAAGAAGTTGTAGGTGGGACCGGGAGTGGTAGATAGCAGGTACTAGAATCTAGGGTGGGTGGTAGAGGCAGATGATAAGGGTTTCAAAAGAAGGGAAAGAAAGGGATGCGGAAGGTGGAGTGGTGCGAAACTGGCAGTGGAGTACAAGAAGGAAATCAACACCTCCTCCTTTCCCAGTGAGTCTCCCAGTGGGAGAGAGCAGCAGGAAAGAGTATATCATTTGGGGAGATCCAGGTTTCAGTGATGCCGAGGAGGAGGAATGACTGAGTCAGAAACAGGTCAAGGATGAAGGGAAGTTTGCACATGATCACAGGTCACACTTGGCTGAAGCTGGCTGACCTGTCATGAATAGCTGCTCTTGGTGCCTGCAATTTAACACACTTGATAAAATAGCAATTTCAATGCAGGCTTTAGTTCCTATGGTGGTCTATCTCCCAGAAGTAGCCAATTTCTGCATCCTGAACTCCTTATGCTCCAGGACTCCTAGCAGTCCCCAGGATTCTATCCTACAGCTTTTCCTCCCCATCAGAAGAATCATTCCTCCTCCTCTTGCTGTATTCTTGCAAAGCAACTCCCGTAGAGAAGAGAAGGGGCCCCACTCTTCTTGGGCAAATTTTGTCTCTCCCTGAGTTTGATTATTCCTGGGCCAATTGGTCTGGTCCCCAAGCTCCCAGAGGCTTCTTTACCAAGTTTTCCCGGATTGACCTCCCCCATCCCGGAGCTAGGAGCTGAGCTTGTTCCTGAGCTCGCACCACTCCTCAGTTCAGAAAGGGGAATGTGATTGTTTCTCTGGTGATGATGCCAAGTCCCTGTCCAGGGGATTCTGCTGCAGGCCCATGCATCTGGAAACGGAATCCAGGGGTTCAGGGATTGTCCCCAAACCATATGTCTATGTCTGCAAATTCACAAGATACTTTCTGGCTTGTTCATGGAGGGTGGGGCTCAGCCTTTATCTTCCCCTGCTCGGTGAGGACAATCATCTTGGCACTCCCAGGATGGAACTGGTGTTAGGCTCAGAGTAACTGAGATCTAGATATCACCTCCACCCCCTGTTTCTCTAAATTCACTGAGGGTTGGGCCTTGGAGGGCCTTGCCCCTTTGTGAGATTGAGTTCACCAGGAATCCCTAACTTTTTCCTCTGCCCTCCAAAGTTGTTGATTGAGCCTCTGAATCGCCTCCATCTTTTCCTGTAACTGCAAAGCAATTAGATCTACGACTGTCACAAACCGACGGATTAGTGATCATCTGTTGGATATCGGTATAATGGGACATGAACTCCTTCTCCTCCTAAAGGTCCCTGACCCACTTCAACAAGTCCTACAATATAATTGCCCTTGTTTTTACCCTGATGTGCCTTTATACTCAGCATGACCACCCCCTCTATCCAGTGTGGAATTGTGCTCCATTGGGCACCCTACGACCCCCATTTCCTTTTTAATGGCATTTGTTAAGCACTTACTCTCTACCAGGCACTATAGTAAGTGATGGGTAAATACAAGCTACTCAGGTTAGACACAGTCCCTGTCCCACATAGAGTTCACAGTCTTAATTCCCATTTTACAGGTGAGGTAACTGAGGCACAAAGAAGTTAAAATCAATCAATCCATCAATCAGTCGTATTTATTGAGCGCTTACTATGTGCAGAGCACTGTACTAAGCACTTGGGAAGTACAAGTTGGCAACACATAGAGATGGTGCCTACACAACAGTGGGCTCACAGTCTAGAAAGACTTGCCCAAGGTTACATAGCAAACAAGTGGCGGAAACTGAATTAGAAACCAGGCCTTTCTGGCTCCTAGGTCCGTGCTCTACTACTAGATTATGCTGGTTCCCTCTTGAAACCCCTTTGAGTTCCCAGTTACATCTAACCTTCAGGTGTATTCCAGGTCCTTGAAGGGCACATCTCAATCCTTAATGGATTGGATAATAAACTCACCTTTATTTATTTATTGATTGATTGATTGATTTCAAAAATTTAAGCAACTCCCACATTATAATGACCCCATCCTCATTGTTCCTTAGCTTTGGACCTATGAATGACTTAAATGGGTTTCAGCCCCTCTCTCTGTGTTCACATAGTGACTCCGGGCAGGATGTGCAGTGCATGCAGGGAATGGCAGTAGAGTTAGGTCTAGGGGAGGATATTTCTGGTTCCTATACTCTGTATATTTTCAGTGAACAGGCTGTGAGTAATTGAGATTTCATGACCAACTTCCAATGTAAGAGGAGGGGATGTATCCACTCCACAGTTGAAGCCCCAGGTAACTGACTATTCCTTTGAGTTCTTATTTCCATGTTCAATAAGATAACCATCCATAAGGAGATCTTTTCAGAGAGTGCAGTCAGTTCTAGTTCCTGCAAGCACAGATAATTATAGCCTTACTCTTCTGAGAACACTTATACTTTTGAGAACACTTACACTTTTGAGAAGCAGTGTTTTCCAGTAGAGAGAACATGGGCCTGGGAGTCAGAGGATCCAGATGCTAATCGCAACTCTGCCACATGTCTGCTGTATGGCCCTGGGAAAGTCCCTTAACTTCTGTATGCCTCAGGTACCTCATCTGTAAAATGGAGATTGATACTATGAGCTCCATGTGGGACATGGACTGTCCAACCTGATTAGCTTGTGTCTACTCCAGTGTTTAGTTCAGAGCCTGACACGTTACATCTGGTTCTTTTAAAAAAATTGTTGAAGTTTCACAGAAGTCCACTCTTCCAAATGATGACTTAGTCACAACTGTGATTTTCAATTGAACAGTTCATTTCTATTCAAGAATCCAGTGAACTCTCAAATTCCTCCTTTGGTGAGAAGCATTGTGGCTTAGTGGCAAAAGCACAGGATTGTGTGTCAAAGGTCATGGGTTCTACCCCCCCTTCCACCACTTGTCCTCTGTGTGACCTTGGGCAAGCCACTTAACTTCTCCTGCCTCAGTTACCATGTCTGTTAAATGGGGATTAAGATGGTGAACCCCATGTGGGACAACCTGATTACCTTGTATCTACTCCAGTGCTCAGTAGAGTGCCTGAAACATATTAAGCGCTTTTAACAAATACCACTATTATTATTATTTATAGCCAAGATCCAGTCTCTCTTTTTTTGCTCCACCATGACCCCAGAGGCCCACTTCAAGAGGGAACTGGGCAGAGAGAAAAGAAAACCTAGGTAACAAAATGTCCTTCCTTCCTTCAGAATTTAATGCTAAACAGACATTCTCATTGACTAAGTCTGCTTTAAGATAGAACGCAGGAGGCTCAATCACATCACCGTAAACCATGAAATCCTTGTGGGCAAGGAATATATCTACCTACTCTGTTAGATCCTGTATTATACTCTCTCAAGTGTTTAGTACAGTGATCTGCATGTAGTAAGCACTCAATAAATACATACCACTGATTGATGGTTTGAATGATTGGACACAATTCAGTCTTTCAGTGGACTCCAGCACTCCCGAGGAGTCTTTTTTTTCCATTCCTGCTCTGCAGGAGAAGACAGTAGAAGGTGAATTCTCAATGAGCTTTTAGAGGAATGGTTTTGGAATATAGAAAGGAAATATCGGGACGTTAGAAATTTCCTCAGAATCATTAGCATGGATATGAAAAAATGGCAACCACCAATCTCTGTCTCTGAACGTCCTGTCACCACTATCAGAGAATGATTAACCTCAGTCGACCATTCATGTTCTTTATGGTCCTAATTGAGCTCATCCCTTCTTAAGTATATCAATTAATATGTACCCAATGGGAAACCCATAGAGGCAAGCATTTTCCATTTGCCTAATCCTGTCATATAGAAAAGTGACTCCTTGTGCACCCTTTGTTTTTACATTGTTCAGAATTCATTGGTTGTCCCCTCCACTGAATGATGTGGGTTTTGATTATTCAAAAATTTTTGTGTATGCCCAGTTCACACCCTACTTGATTTCTTAGGCCTCTGGCTGCATCTTTTCTGGCTGACTGTCCTATTCTTCCTCTAAAGTAGCTGCCCCTTCCCCATGCTTCATTTTTTCCAACTCTACTATGTCCTTCCTAAAACTCCATAAAACAGTCCAGATGAAAGTGTACGTAACATGGTTTAAAACATTTCCATAGGTATGCCTTTCGTTATTAAATCCTCTAGACTGTAAGCTCTTTGTGGACAGAGGATGTGCCTGTTATATTGTTATTTTGTATAATAGCAATATTATTGATTGAATGATTGATTGATAGCAGTGTTTGTTAAGTGTTTTACTATGTGTCAGGTACTGTATTAAGCATTGGGTACAATACAACATAATGAGTTCAAAAACAGTTGTATTCCTACATGGGACTATTGTCTATCTCTCTGCCGACCTCTTGCCCATATCCTACCGCTGGCCTGGAATGCCCTCCCTCCTCGTATCAGACAGAAAACTGCTTTTCCCCACTTCAAAGCCTTATTTAGCCTTCCCTGACTAAGCCCTACTCTCTTCTTCTCCCACTCCCTTCTATGCTGCTCATACTTGCTTCTTCATTCATCCATTCTCCCTTCCCCACAGCACGTATGTATATTCTATATCTATCTGTAATTTATTTATCTATTTAGTTATGTGAATGTCTATCTTCCCCTCTAGACTGTGAGCTCATTGTGGGCAGGGAATGTGATTTTGATGTTATATTGTATTCTCCCAAACACTTGGTACAGTGCTTTGCACAGAGTAAGCACTCCTTAAATATGACTTAGGAATAAATAAAATAAAATAGAATAAAATAAATGGGACTCACAGTATTAGAATGAGGGAGAATAGGTAATCTACCCCCATTTTCAGATGAGGTAACTGAGGCCCAGAGAAAGTTATAAGAATTGCCCAAGGTCATCCAACAGACAAATGGCAGAGTCAGAATTAGAACCTAGATTCTCTAACTCTCAGGGTCATGCTTTCTCCTCTAGGCCATGCTGTTTCGAATCACTTCCTGACGACGCCCAGGGTGTGGGTGGCTATTTTGATTTCATTGATTGGACAAGTAGCGTGGCTCAATGGAAAGAGCACAGCCTTGGGGGTCCGAGGTCATGGGCTCAAATCCCGGATCCGCCACGGGTCAGCTGCATGACTTTGGGCAAGTCACTTAACTTCTCTGTACCTCAGTTACCACATCTCTAAAATGGGGATGAAGACTGTGAGTCCCACGAGGGACAACCTGATCACATTGTATCCTCCCAAGAGCTTAGAACAGTGCTTTGCACTTAAGCGATTAACAAACGCCATTATTATCATTATTATTATCATTATTATTCTGCAGAACAAACCCAATTTCGGTTTGGGAACCTCTAAAAATTCTATCCTGCTGCTGTGGATGAGTGAGGAGTGCTGATATGTGCTTCTTCTGTCTGAGTGTTTGAGAGCACATTTTGTGAGACTGTGCCTTGTCATGCACAAGGGTTTGTGTGAGAGGGTGAAAGGCCACCTGTTAAATTGTGAGTATGAGAGCATACGTGGTTACAACTGGATGACCAAATATGAGCTGATTTTGGTGAATGAGAGTGTGTGATGGACTGTGGAACAGAAAGACAGTAAACTGCATAGTGTATGGCTGAGAGTGGGTGTATGTATACTTCATGTTCGTGTCTCTATTATGTGTCTCTTTTCTGTGGGTCTCTCCCTTTCCTGCCTTTTTTCTATGCTCTAAATTTAGTCCCCCAGCCATGTTCTATAGAAGCCCTAAAGAAGCAATTAATCCATCAATCAATTAATGGTATTTAATCAATCAATCGTATTTATTGAGCGCTTACTGTGTGCTTTAATGAGTGTTTACTGTGGGCAGAACAGTGTACTAGGCACTTGAGAGAACACAATGCAAAAAAGTAGGAATCGAAGAGCCATGAACACAAAAAGATTATAGGCTGGAAGGAGAGACAGGTATTAAAATGAATTGCAGCGGGATATGTGCAGAAGTGGTAAATTGACTTCTTATGCTAGGGCTGCTACTAGGGGTGGAGAGTTGCCTTCCCTATCCATGTCAGTATCTTCCCCTGCATTGTGTGGACAAGAGAACCAATTGTGACAATGAAGGCAGCAGCACCAGCCCATGGTGGGGTGGAAAGGGAATCACTTACCCGCCTCTCCATCCTTACTGACTCTCATTCTATTGCCCACATCAGCTATTTCTGATGAACTACTTCCTCCTCATATCCACCCCACCACCCGGCACACACACACACACACACACACACACACACACACACACACACACACACACACACACACACGCACACACACACACACACGCACACACACACACACCCAGCCCCACCTCTGCTATCTCTTGCCGCTAACAATCTGGCCACATATTTCATTGATAAAATTGAAACCAATCAGGTGTGATCCCCTACAATTTCCCCTACTGCTCTTCAGTCCCTTCCTCCTTCTGTCCACCTTCAACTCTCCCAGCTTTCCCAGCTGTATCTCAAAAGGGATCTCCTGCCTCCTCTCAAAATTTATCCCTTCAGATTTTATCCCTACCCCATCCCTTCACAACTTAACAAAACACTTACCCCTCCCTTCTCCTCTGGCTGACCATCATCGTCAACCATTCATTTTCCAATAACTTCTTCCCCACACCTTTCAAACATGCTCATGTGACCCCTATTCTAAAAAACCACTCTCCTTTTACCTCATGGTTCCTTACAGTAATCTCCCCATCTCCCTTCTACAAATCCACTCCAAACCCCCTTGAGCAAGTTGTTTACACCCGATGTCTCATCCATTCATTCATTCAGTCATATTTCTTGAGGGCCTACTGTGTGCAGAGCACTGTACTAGGCGTTTGGAAAGTACAATTCAGCAACAAATAGAGACAATCCCTATGCAACAATGGCCTCACAGCCTCCTCCATTCCTCTCCAGACTTGCTCCTATCTAGTTTCTGCCTCTTCTATCCATTAAAACTGTTCTCTCTAGGGTCACCAATGACCTCTACTCCATCCTAATCCTCCTCGAAATGTCAGTTGCCTTCAACAATGTAGACCATCCCCTTCTCATGGAAACGTTATCCAACCTTGGCTTCAATGACACTATGCTCCCCTGGTTTTCCTCCTGTGTCTCCGACCACCTTTTTTCAGGCTCTTTTGCAGGTTCCCCCTCTACTTCCCACCCCCTTACCATTGGGGTTCTGAAAGGATCAGTCCTCAGTCCACTTCTACATGTACACTCACTCCCCTGGAGAACTCATTCGTTCCCACAGCTTCAACGATCATCTCTACATCGATGATTCCCAAATTTATCGCTCCAGCCATGACCTCTTTCTTTCTCTGTAGTCTCACATTTCCTCTAACCTTCAGAATTTCTCTATTTAAATACAACCCCCGACACCTCAGACTTAACATTTCCAAAAGAGAGCTCCTCATTTGCACTCCCAGACCCTGTCCTCTCCCTGACTTTCCCATTGCAGGAGACAGAACCACCATCCTCCCAGTCTTAGAAGTCTGTAACCTTGGTATTATCCTTGACTCATCTCACTCATTACATTCATCAATGCATCCAATCATATTTATTCAGCACTTGCTGTGTTCAGAACACTGTACTAAGCACTTGAGAAAGCACATTATAACAATAAACAGACTCATTACCTTCCTGCATGAAACTTACAGTCTAAAATCTATGATCACTTAACCTATATATTCGTTCTGTCACCAGGTCTTGTCTTTCACCTTCACAACATTGCTAAAATATGCCTTTTTCACTCCATCCAAACTGCTACTTAGCAGAACCAATTATTTATCTTGGTTTCGTGGATAGAACACAGTCCTGGGAGTCAGAGGAACCTGGGTTCTAATCCTGACTCCACCACTTGTATGCTCTGTTACCTTGGGCACTTCACTTTTTGTGCCTGTTACCTCATCTTTAAAATGGGGACTATGACTGTGTGCCCGATATGGGACAGGGACTGTGTCCAACCTGATTACCATTTATCTACACCTTTACTTAGAACAGTGCTTCACATGCAATAACTGCTTAACAAATACTATTATTATTATTATTATTATTATTATTATTATTATTATTATTATCCTCTTTTGACTATTGCCTTCAACATCCTTGCTGACCTCCTAGCCTCCTATCTCTCCCGAGTCCAGTACATACGTCACTCATATCGTATCATTTTTCTACAAAAAACGTTCAGTCCATGTTTTCTCACCCCTCAAGAACCTCCAGTCGTTGCCCATTCACCACTGCATCAAACAAAAGCACCTTTCATCTTGCCCCCTCTTACCCTCCCTCACTGACTTTCTACTACAACCTAGCCATCTTGCTCCATCTTTAGTACCATCCTGCTCACTATCGCTCAATCCTGTCTGTTTCACTGCCTACCCCTTGCCCCTCTTCTCCCATTAACTGGAGCTCCCTTTCTGTTCATATCTGACAGACCACCACTCCCCCCACATCTCCTCCAATAGGCCTGTCCCAATTACACCTTCTTTTCCCCTACTCTTTCTAACTCTGCATCACTTAGGCACTTAAATCAGTATTCTTTAAGTACTTTATATTCACGCCATCCTCCCCTCGACAGCTCTAATGTACTTATTTGTAATGTATTTATTTGTATAAACACCTGCCTCCTCCTCTTGACTTCAAGCCAATTATTGTCTGAAAACTTTTTATTTCTGTTTGATTGTACGCTCCCAGGTGCTTTCTATGGTACTGTGCACATAATAAGCTCTCAATAATTACCATTGATTGATTCATTAACTGAATAAGTTCTCAGTCCCTCTCTCTCATTTCTTATTCTTTCCTCTCCTGCTCTCTGTTCTTCAGGCCTCACTCCATTTTCCCCAGATTTTCCCCTCCTCCCTCATCCACCAGGACTCTTCCCCAACCCCAGGGCTCAGCTGCAATCACACAGAACCTTCTCCCTCGATCCCTTTCAATCAATCAATGGTATTTATTTATTGAGTGGCTTACTGTGTGCAGGGCACTGTACTAAGTACTCGGGAGGGTACAATACAGCAGAGTAGTTAAATACATTCTGTGCCTACAAGCTTACATTCCAGCCTAGCTTACAGTTTACTCTCAACTCCCTGGGCTCTGTTTCTTCATCTTCATCCTCATCCTCATGCTCCAGCTCACCCCTATCAGTTTTCCCAATCTTGTGAGAGGGTCATTGCCAGGAGTAGGAGGGGGATGACCATGGTTAGGAGTAGGGTAAGGCTACGATGACCTCAGTGCTCAGGGCCCAGGTGGCAGATCGAGGTTGAGGACAGAATGGGTGGGTTCAGGCTGTGGGCAATAAATGGGCAGAGAAACATCATGGCTTAGTGGAAAGGGTCCAAGGCTGGGAGTCAGAGGACCTGTGTTCTAATCCTGGCTCCACCACGTGTTTACTGTGAGACCTTGGGCAAGTCACTTCAATTCTCTGTGCTTCAGTTTCCCCATATTTGAAATGGGGATTGAATCCTCCTCCATCCATCTTAGACTGTGAGCCCTATGTGGGACAGGGACTGTGTATGATCCTAATTAACTTTTTTTACCCCTGCACTTAGAACAGTGCTTGACACACAGTAAAGCCTTAATGAATACTATAAAAAAAGTAACATCTTAGAACAGGGCTTGTCCACAGCTGCCCTCCCCTATTCTATCCCTGTCCATCCTCTTTCCTTTCTTGGTAGATCAGAGGCAGGGAGCTGCAAAGGGGACAAGGTTGGGATCCTGCCCCTACCTGGTCATTATCCTTGGAGCCCAGGAAGTTATCTAGCAATGAGTGCTCTCAGTTCTATTTTCAGAATGGTATCAATCAGTAGTTTGTAGAGCACTGTACTAAGTGTTTGGGAAAGTACAATACAACAAAATCTACATGTAGTTTCCTTGCCCACAATGAGCATACAGTCTACAGGAGAAGACAGAAACTAATATGAATAAATGATATATAATATGTAATTTAAAGATATGTAGATAAGTGTTGTCGGTTAGATGTTGAGTCAAATTTCGAATGTCACCAGGTCACCAAACCAAGTTCATAGAGCTGTGTATAGAGGATCTTGCACTGTTATCCACAAATTGGGAGATGAGCCAAATACAAACAATTTTGAAAAAGCAAGAAAAACCACTTGCCTTTGGTAGAGCTCAAAGCCACAATGGATTCGACAATGGAGCAGTGTTTCCCAATGGAAATAATCCCCTCCTCCTTAAAAATCTCCGGTGGTTGCCTATCAACTCCATATCAAGGAAAAACTCCTCACTTTTGGCTTCAAAGCACTCCATTACCTTGCCCCTTCGTTACTCACCTCTCTTCTCGCCTACATCGCAGCCTGCACACTCTGCTCCTCTGATACTAACCTTCTCACTGTGCCTCTTTCTCTCCTCTCCTGCCATCGACCCCTGGCCCATGTCCTACCTCTGGCCTGGAATTCCCTCCATCCTCGAACCTGCCAAATGAGCACACTTCCCCCATTCAAAGCCCTACTGAAAGCTCACTCCCACCAGGAGCCCTTCTCCAACTAGACCCCCCCCCTTTTCCTCTTCTACCCCTCCCCTCCCCATTGCCCCGACCTTTTCCCGGTTGCCCTGTGCTCTACACCCCCCTCTCTGCCCCACAGCACTTGTGTATATATGTACATATTTATAATTATATTTTTCTTTATTAATTATGTGTACATATCTATAATTCTATTTATTTATAATTATGTGACTGAGGCCTGTTTACTTGTTTTGATGTCTGTCTCCCCCCTCTTGATTGTGAGCCCATTGGTGGGCAGGGATTGCATTCTGTTGCTTAACTATACTTCCCAAGCGCTTAGTACAGTGCTCTGCACACAGCAAGTGGTCATTAAATACGACTGAATGAATGAATCAATTAATGAGCCTGGGAATGAGAATCAGGGGACATGGATTCTAACTCTGACTGTACCATGTACCTGTTGTGTGACCTTGGGCGAGTCACTTAACTTCTCCATTCCTCAGTTACCTCATCTGTAAAATGGAGATTCAATACCCATTCTCCTTCTTACTTAGATGGTGAGCCCTGTATGGGACAGTGATTGTTTTTCCCATGATTATCTTGTACCTTCCCCAGCATTTAGAACAATGCTTGACACACAGTAAGCACTTAACAAATAATAATAATAATCATGGTATTTGTTAAGCGCTTACAATATTCCAAGTACTGTTCTAAGTGCTGGGGTAGATAAAAGGTAATCAGGTTGTTCCACTTGGGGCTCACAGTCTTGATCCCCATTTTACAAATGAGGTAACTGAGGCCCAGAGAAGTTAAGTGGCTTGCCCAAGGTTACACAGCAGACATGTGGCGGTGTCGGAATTAGAGACCAGGTCCTCTCACTCTCATTCTTGCCACTAAGCCATGCTGATTCTCTACCACAATTACCAGAAATACCACAATTATTATTATTGTCATTGGATTTCATGTCCATCACCTTAACCACTCCATCACAACTACATATGAAATAGATGAGAAGTCTTGGATAATGCTGAGAAATCACCACCATTCCCTCTGTCCTGCCATTTTTCTCAGACTCATGTCTTCCCATCTCCACCCTGCCCCAGCCTTGTCCCTTTGCTCCTTCCTACACCCAAACAGCACAGTCATGTTCATGAGCAGCCCAGCTTCAGAGGTTCTGACCTCATAGGGAAGGGTGGGTCTTCTTCTCCACAGTAATGAAAGTCAACCTCCTCTCGGACATGGGAGGGGTCTTGGCCTACTGAATGACACCATTTCTCTTTCAGAACACCATCTGATTGGCCCACCTTCCTGAGAGGTGGGCCCAATTATACAAAGAAGGAGTCAGAGGTGGAGGATGGGATATCTGTATTACTTCATTCAGGTCCTAAGTGCTCAGTCCTAAGTCCTAAGACTGTTGACAAGGAGGGGATATGGGTAGTGGGTGCTAGGCAAAGAGCAGTAAGAGTCGGATGAAACATTTTCCTAAGGGATACGGACCCAGAATGCTTCTGCTGTGCTCCTAAGCTGTGCTTCACGATTGCTGATGTGATACCCCTGCATCAAACAAAAGGTTCTTACCATCATCTTTAAAGCACTCAAGTACCTTGTCCCCTTACACCTCACTTCACTATTCTCCTACTACAACCAAGCCCACACACTTTGCTTCTCGAATGCTAACCTTCTCACTGTACCTTGATTTCATCCATCTCACTGCCGACCTCTTGCTCACATCCTGTCTCTGGCTTGGAATGCCCTCCCTCTTTTTATCAGACAAACAATTACTTTCCCCCCCTTCTGCCAAAAGGCCTTCCCTGACTAAACCCTCCTATCCTCTTCTCCCACTCCTCTCTTCATCACCTTGACTTGTTCCCTTTACTCATGCCCCCATCCCATATTTATGTCCATGTCTGTAATTTTATTCATTCATATTAGTGCCTGTCTCCCATTCTACTTTCTAAGCTCATTGTGGGCAGAGAATGTGTCTGTTATATTGTTATACTGAACTCTCCCAAGTACTTGGTAGAGTGCTCTGCGCACAGTAAACAGTCAGTAAATAGGACTGACTGACTCACATCATGACTGCCCACTCCACCCCACCACTGACTCCATAAACCATGACTTCCACCCCTCAACCTTTCCCGACCTCATCCGACCACTGACTCCATAAACTATAACCCCTTCCCTCCATCCAGACCAACTCCATCCCACCACTGAGTCCATAAACTCTAACATCTCTCATGGTGGCCCAACACCACCCTGCCACTTACTCCACAAATCATAATTCCCATTCCCCACTCCAGTTACCCTTCCTCTTGATTCAGGGTTCTAAACCCAACCCTGCCTCACCCCTTGACTGGCCTGTCCTAGAAATCCCTGATGAGCCAAGGTAAAATCAGCTCTGAGCAGTGGTATTATCTTGGAAAATTTTGCCTGAGAGCAGGAATGCTTTCTGTAAAGATGCGCTTTCAATGGCAAATAAACTTCTCACTCTGCCCGATGCTCTTTCCACCAGGACACTCAATAGTATTTGTTGAGAGTGTATAGAGAAGTAGCATTTCTCAGTGGAAAGAGCACGGGCTTGGGAGTCAGAGGTCATGGGTTCTAATCCCGGCTCTGCCACATGTCTGTTGTGTGACCATGGGCAAGTCACTTAGCTTCTCTGAGCCTCAGTTACCACATCTGTAAAATGGGGATTAATAATAATAATTAATCCCCATTATCCCCGTTATAATAATCATAATAATAATGACATTTATTAAGCGCTTACTATGTGCAAATGTTCTAAGCTCTTGGGAGGTTACAAGGTGATCAGGTTGTCCCACGCCGGGCTCACAGTCTTAATCCCCATTTTACAGATGAGGTAACTGAAGCACAGAGAAGTTAATTGACTTGCCGAAAGTCACACAGCTGACAATTGGCAGAGCCGGGATTTGAACCTATGACCTCTGACCCCAAAGCCCGTGCTCTTTCCACTGAGCCATGCTGCTTCGCTAAGAGAAGTATAAGAGATTAAGACTGTGTGCCCCACGTGGGACACCCTGATCACCTTGCATCCCCCCAGAGCTTAGAACAGTGTTTTGTGCATAGTAAGTGCTTAGCAAATGCTATTATTATTATTATTATTATTATTATTAGTATTGTTATTATTGTGTGCCGAGTACTGCTGGTGACCCAGTGTGGGCTACCAGTCTTCTTGGTGTAATGGTATTGGTCAAGCACTTACAATTTTCCAGGCACTGTTTATACACTTTTAGGCATCTTCCTGGGGTAGATGTCAGCCTGTTGTTGGGTAGGGACCGTCTCTATATGTTGCCGACTTGTACTTCCCAAGCGCTTAGTACAGTGATCTGCACACAGTACGCGCTCAATAAATATGATTTAATGAATGAATGTCAGTTGCCAGTATGTTTTACTCACTTAAGTAACAATAGCCCAAGTTGAATTTCAGTCCCGTTTCTGCTCCTCTTCAAATGCTTTACTATTATTAACCTCCCCCTTCTGCCGACTCAGAACCCTAAACAGCAAATCTCAGGAAGCCTATACAAAGCCTACACAATGCCCGAGACCCAGCTGCCAATCCTGGCCCCCGTATACAGGAAATTATAAAGTCTGATCAATAGATCAATCAATCAAATGTATTGTTTACTGTGTGCTGAGCACTGTACTAAGTGCTTGGGAGCATAAAATATATCAGAGTTGGAAGAAATGTTCCCTGCCCACAACGAGCTTACAGTCTTCAGTGAGAGATAGACATTAACACTGATGAATAAATTGTTGATATATGTATAAGCGCTGTTGTGTTCGGGAAGGTTGCAAATCCAAATACAAAGGAGACTCAGAAGGGAGTAGGAGAAGGGTAAATGAACGCCTAGGCAGGGAAGGCCTCATGGAGGAGACCTGCTTGTAATTAAGGCTTTGAGGGCAGAGATAGTGATCAGACATTCTTCCCAAGTGCTTAGTACAGTGCTCTGCACACAGTAAGTGCTCAATAAATACAATTAATTGATTGATTGATTGATTAAGCACTTGGGAGAGTAGAGTACAACAATATATAGGCACATTCCCTGCCCATGACAAGCTCAGAGTCTAGAAGGAGAGATAGACATTAATATAAATGAAGAAATTACAAAAATGTACCAAAGTACAGTGGGGTTAGGAGCAGGGAAAAAAAGGGAATAAATCAGGGTGATCCGGAAGGGAGAAGAGGAAAGGAGAGATTATTCATTCATTCATTCATTCAATCGTATTTATTGAGCGCTTACTGTGTGCAGGGTACTGTAATAAGTGCTTGGGAGGTACAAGTTGGCAACATATAGAGACGGTCCCGACCCAACAGCGGGCTCACAGTCTAGAAGGGGGAGTCAGACAACAAAACAAAACATATTAACAAAATAAAATAAATAGAATAAATATGTACAAGTAAAATAAATAGAGTAATAAATATGTACAGGCATATATACAGGTGCTCTGGGGAGGGGAAGGAGGTAAGGCGGGGAGAGGGGGAGGGGAAGGGGGAAGAGGAGGAAGAGGAGGAAGGAGGGGACTCAGTCTGGGAAGGCCTCGTGGAGGAGGTGAGCTCCCAGTAGGATTAGTCAGAGAAGGGGTCTTGGAGGAGATTTACCTTTAATAATGATTTTATGTGTAAAAGAGTAATTGTTGACTGTTGGATATAAAGAAGAACATTCCAGGATGGAGGCAGGCCGTGGGCGAGGGGGGTCTGTTGTGAGATAATTGATATCTAGGTACAGTGAGTAAGTTGTCATTAGAGGAAAGAAATATGCAGGTTGAGTTGCAATAGGAAATTGAGGAGGTGAGGCAGGAGGGGACAAGATAATTGAGTGTTTCAAAACCATGGCTAAGGAGTTTCTTTCTGATCAGTAGTTGGATGGGCAACCATTGGAGGTTCTTGAGGAGTGGGGCAACATGGACCGAATGGTTCTGTGTAAAAAGCACGGAGTTGCAGTGCAGCTTAATGGATAGAGGACAGGGCTGGGAATCAGAAGGATCTGAGTTCAAATCCCAGTTGTGCCCTTTCTCTGCTGTGCGATCCTAGGCAGGTCACTTCAGTTACCTCATCTTTTTAAATGGGGATGAAGATTTGAGCTTCATGTGGAACTAAGACTGTGTCCAAACTGATTACTTTGTATCTACTCCAGTGCTTAGTACAGTGTCAGGCACATACTAAGTGCTGAATAAAAACCATTTTAAAGAAAAGGAGTTCTGTTTTGGATGCGTTTAATTTCAGGTGTTGGTGGGATATCCAAGTAGAAATGTCCTAGAAGAGGAAGGAAATGTGAGGCTGCAGAGATGGAGAGAGATCTGGGCTGGAGAAGTAGATTTGGGAAACATCCACATAGCGATGGTTGTTGAAGTCAAGGGAATGAATGAGTACTTCAAGAGAGTGAGTTTAGATGGAGAATAGAAGAGGACCCAGAACTGAACCTTGAGGAAAAAAAAAAAGATGGCATTTGTTAAGCGCTTACTATGTGCAAAGCACTGTTCTAAGCGCTGGGGGGGGATACAAGGTGATCAGGTTGTCCCACGTGGGGCTCACAGTCATCATCCCCATTTTTTACAGATGAGGTAGCTGAGGCTTAGAGAAGTTAAGTGACTTGCCCAAGGTCACACAGCAGACATGTGTTGGAGCCGGGATTCGAACCCATGACCTCTGACTCCAAAGCGCGTGCTATTTCCACTGAGCCACGCTGCTTCTCTAAATGAGGAACTCCCTCATTTAGTGAGTGGTAGGCACAGCAGTAGCCCATGAAAGAAACTGAGAAAGAGTGAACAGGGGGATAGGAGGAGGCCCAGGAGAGGACAATGTCAGTGAAGCCAAGGTTAGATGATGTTAGATAATGCTCACAATGGGACTGTGCTCTGAGCCTCTGTTCAGGCCCCTATTCTCTTCTATCTGACTGGGGATGCAGGACGAAGCTGTGGGTCAGAGAGAGGTGGGAACCTGGTTGGCCACGGGGGAGAGGGGACTTGGCTGGCAAAGGTGAGGAGCAGGACTGCCTCAGGGATGAATCCAGTCCTTCAGGCCACAGATGTGTACCAGGAACCAAATATGCTTGAAAACTATTATGGCCTTGAACCTGGGTTGTGTCTGAGCAGCAAATCTGTCCCAGGCCACAGCTTTTCTGACACTGGTCCAACCTTGCCTGTTCCCAGCAATCATAAATGAATTGTTAGGTTCATGGTTGTAGCCAGGGCAGCCCAGAGCTGACAGTTGCAGTTTGGGAGGTCAGTTTAAGGGAGGAAAGGTCAGGCCCCCTCTCCCGCTGGATTCTGGGCCCTGTTGTTAGAGAAAATGCAAGAAAGCTTGAGCCCCTTTCCCAGGCATTGACACCAGGTACACTTAGTGTGGGAAGCAGAGTGACCACACAGTTTAGGTCAGAATGTGGGGAGTGACCTTTCAAACGGCTATCCAGCCTAGTCACAGTGGCCTTTGCTGTGGGGACCAGAGAAATGGAATATGCAATGCTCAGGTTTACTCCCTGACACTTTATGACTTTATTACCTCTACCAGCCTCCTGCCTGATGTCACCCTGCTGACCTTGTCGTGACAAACGATATAGACACTGGTGACAAGGGAAACACTTCTGAGGAGTTCCTCCCTCACCTCTGACTGGACCCTTATGCTTACAGCAGAACTAAATAACGCTTTATTGCTAGCTGAGGAAGGACTCAGTCCCTCCCTCCCCTTGTCTCTCTGGGACCAAGCCTAGCCACGTGACCTCAGCCCAGGCTGGGGAGCTCTGGGGATCGCTCGTGCCTGGGAGCTCCATACCTGCATCCCTGTATCTTCAACCAAACCAAAGGCTGGAAATAGCTTGACAGGTTCCCCTCAGTCTTCTGCGGTAACTCTCGATCCTCAGGACGGGCAGCAGGGGGAGGGAGTTGTTTTCCTTGTCAACAGTGTTGGTGCCAAATGTGGCAATGAGGTTGGCAGGAGTTGCATAAGGCAGGAGGCCAGGAGAGGTGACAAGGTCAGAACGTTTCATTGAGAAATGCTGTGCTGAGAAGTTCTCAACTCCCATCCCCTCTTCCCCTATCAGGGGTCTCTGTGGCCTGTCCTGGCAACCCCATAACTCACAAGGGAAAAGTAGGAAGGGGGTAATTCCTCACCTGGCCTGAGCTATGGGGTCACCCTGATTCCCTCACCCCCCACAGCTCCAACATCAACCAGATATAACACTGTGGTTCTTACAGTCTAGACTTCTAGACAGCATGCGCCTTGTGGGCAGGGAATATGTCGACCAGCGCTGTACATTGTACTGATTGCTTATTACAGTGTAATAATAATGATAATGGCATTTATTAAGTGCTTACTTTGTGCAAAGCACTGTTCTAGGCACTACGGCAGTTACAAGGTGATCGGGGGCTCACAGTCTTAATCCACATTTTACAGTTGAGGTAACTGAGGCACAGAAAAGTTAAGTGACCAGCCCAAAGTCACACAGCTGACAATTGGCAGAGCCGGGATTTGAACCCATGACTTCTGACTCTTCATTCCGTGCTTTTTCCATTGAGCCACGCTTCTTCTTCAATGCCCACAGTAAGCATTTAATAAATACGATTGATTGATTCATTGATCGACTGATTCCTTCATACCCCTTATGTCTTCCCTATGCTAAACACACCCTCACTTGACTGCATGATTCTCTTCAGTTGCCACCCTTTCTTCCTCTTGCCATTCTCCTCCGAATTGTTTGAGAAAGTTGTCTGCACCAGCTGTTTCCACTTCTTGACCTCCAATTCTCTTCTTGACCCCTCCAATCTGGCTTCTGCCCCATGTGCTGCATGGAAACTGCCCTCTTATGGGTCACCTATGATCTCCTTTTTGCCATATTAAAAGACCTCTATTCCGTGCTGATCTTCCTTGAACTTTAAGCTGCCTTCAACAATGTCAACCACCTCCTTTGCTTGAAAACCTTATCCAACCTCAGTTTCACTGACACCCACTCTCTTGCATAACCCATTCAATCCTCTCACTTCAACTGCCATCACTATACAAATGATTCATTTCTCTGCATCTTCAACCCTGATCTCTGTCCTCCTCTGCAATCTCCCATTTCCTTCTGCCTTCAGGACAGCTCTACTTGGATGTCTAGCCAGCATCTGAAATTAACATGTCCAAAGCATAAATCCTCATCTTCCCACACAAATACTGTCCTCCCCATGACTTTCCCATCACTGTAGACAACACCACCATTCTTCTTCTCTCACAAGCCCATAACCTTGGCAATATTCTCAACTCATCTCCCTCATTCAATTCATATATAAAATCTGTCCAATCAATCAATCAATCAATCAATCAATCAATCGTATTTATTGAGCGCTTACTATGTGCAGAGCACTGTACTAAGCGCTTGGGAAGTACAAATTGGCATCACATAGAGACAGTCCCTGCCCAACAGTGGGCTCACAGTCTAAAAGGGGGAGACAGAGAACAGAACCAAACATACCAACAAAATAAAATAAGTAGGCTAGAAATGTACAAGCAAAATAAATAAATAAATAAATAAATAGAGTAATAAATATGTACAACCATATATACATATATACAGGTGCTGTGGGGAAGGGAAGGAGGTAAGATGGGGGGATGGAGAGGGGGACGAGGGGGACAGGAAAGAAGGGGCTCAGTCTGGGAAGGCCTCCTGGAGGAGGTGAGCTCTCAGCAGGGCCTTGAAGGGAGGAAGAGAGCTAGCTTGGCGGATGGGCAGAGGGAGGGCACTCCAGGCCCGGGGGATGACGTGGGCCGGGGGTCGATGGCGGGACAGGCGAGAGCGAGGTACAGTGAGGAGATTAGTGGTGGAGGAGCGGAGGTTGCGGGCTGGGCAGTAGAAGGAGAGAAGGGAGGTGAGGTAGGAGGGGGCGAGGTGATGGACAGCCTTGAAGCCCAGGGTGAGGAGTTTCTGCCTGATGCGCAGATTGATCGGTAGCCATTGGAGGTTTTTGAGGAGGGGAGTAATATGTCCAGAGCGTTTCTGGACAAAGATAATCCGGGCAGCAGCATGAAGTATGGATTGAAGTGGAGAGAGACACGAGGATGGGAGATCAGAGAGAAGGCTAGTGCAGTAGTCCAGACGGGATAGGATGAGAGCTTGAATTAGCAGGGTAGCGGTTTGGATGGAGAGGAAAGGGCGGATCTTGGCAATGTTGCGGAGCTGAGACCGGCAGGTTTTGGTGACGGCTTGGATGTGAGGGGTGAATGAGAGAGCGGAGTCGAGGATGACACCAAGGTTGCGGGCTTGTGAGACGGGAAGGATGGTAGTGCCGTCAACAGAGATGGGAAAGTCAGGGAGAGGACAAGGTTTGGGAGGGAAGACAAGGAGCTCAGTCTTCGACATGTTGAGCTTTAGGTGGCGGGCGGACATCCAGATGGAGATGTCCTGAAGGCAGGAGGAGATGCGAGCCTGGAGGGAGGGGGAGAGAGCAGGGGCAGAGATGTAAATCTGGGTGTCATCAGCGTAGAGATGATAGTTGAAGCCGTGGGAGCGAATGAGGTCACCAAGGGAGTGAGTATATATTGAGAACAGAAGGGAACCAAGCACTGAACCTTGGGGAACCCCCACAGTAAGAGGATGGGAGGGGGAGGAGGAGCCTGCAAAAGAGACTGAGAAAGAACGACCGGAGAGATAAGAGGAGAACCAGAAGAGGACGGAGTCTGTGAAGCCAAGGTCAGATAACGTGTTGAGGAGAAGGGGGTGGTCCACAGTGTCAAAGGCAGCTGAGAGGTCGAGGAGGATTAGGACAGAGTATGAGCCGTTGGATTTGGCAAGCAGGAGGTCATTGTCCACAAATCTTTTGTTTAACCTTCACTACATCGCTAAAATCTTACCTTTCATCTTCTACCCAAAGTGCTACCATGTTAATCCAAAAACTCTACCTATCCCACCTTGACTATTGCTACAGGCACTTTACTGACTTCCCTGCATTCTGTCTCTTCCCATGCCAGCACGTACATCGCTCTGCTGCCCAGGTCTTTTTTTTTTAAAAAAAGATATTTGTTAAGTGCTTAATACGTGCCAGAAACTGTACTACACACCAGCGTAGGTACTCGTTAATCAGGTTGGACACAGTGCTCATTCATTCATTCAATCATATTTATTGAGCGCTTACTGTGTGCAGAGCACTGTACTAAGCGCTTGGGAAGTACAAGACGGCAACATATAGAGACTGTCCCTACCCAACAACGAGCTCACAGTCTAGAAGGGGGAAACAGACAAAAAAAGAACAAAATAAAACATGTGGACAGGTGTCAAGTCGTCAGAACAAAAAGAATTAAAGCTAGATCCACATTATTAACAAAATAAATAGAATAGCAAATATGTACTAGTAAAATAGAGTAATAGATCAGTAGAAACATATATTAAGGTGCTGTGGGGAGGGGAAGGAGGGAGGGTGGGGGGATGGGGAGGAGAGAAAAAAGGGGGCTCTTGGCAGACGTGAGCTCTCAGTAGAGATTTGAAGGGAGGTAGAGAGCTAGCTTGGCAGATGTGTGGAGGAGGACATTCCAGTCCAGGGGGAGGACGTGGGCCGGGGGTTGATGGCAGGACACTCAGGAACGAGGTAAATCGTATTTGAGCACTTCCCGTGTGCAGAGCACTGTACTAAGCGCTTGAGAGAGGACAACGGTACAGTAAACAGTAAACAGATACATTCCCTGCCCAAGGCGAGCCCAATTGGACGTTCTTATAATTTATTCCAATTGCTCGTTAACATTTTTCATTCCTTCTGCCCCAGCAGACTGTCGGCTCGTTTGGAAAAAAATCTATTAAGTTTTCTGCTAAGCGCTGGGAGAGTTGCAAGATCCTTGGATCGGCCTCAGTCCCTGCCCGACATGGGGCTCACAGGCTAAATAAGCAGGAGAACATGTAGTTAATCCCATTTTACAGTAGAAAAAACTGAGGCACAGAGCAGTTAAGTGACTTACCCGAGGTCACGGAGCAAAACAATTAGCAGAGCAGGGATTAGAACCTGGGTCCTCTGACTCCCAGGCCCGGGCTCTTTCCACTAGGACCAGGCTTCTTCACACGTGGGAAGGTAATATATTGTTTTAGCCTGCTTTTTTTTTCTTAATTCCATTTGTTAAGCACTTACTATGTGCCAGGCACTATACCAAGCACTGGGGTAGATACAGGCTAATCAAATTGGACTCAGTCCGTGTCCCACATAGGGCTCACAATCTTAAGCCCCGTTTTTCAGCTAAGGTAGCTGAGGCCTAGACAAGTAACTGACTGCCCAAGGTCACCCTGCAGACAAGTGGTGGAGCCGACATTAGAACCCAGGTCCTTCTGACTCCCAGTCCCGGGTTCTACCCACAAGGCCACGCTGTTTCCATTTGTACATTGTACTTCTCAAGCATCTACTTCAGTGCACAGCACCCAGAGAGCGCTCCATAAATACTACTACTGCCACTGGTACTACTACTGCCCCTTGGGATGTCCAAGAGAGTTCCGGGATCCTGCTGTGTCAGGGTCCTTTGGGACCTGTGGGGAGCCCCACACCCCATTAATCACATCTGAAATCACCCACAAGTCCTCTCTTGAAGGGTAACCGTTTCCCCAGATCTAGGCCCTCCACTCTGGCCACTTCCGACGTCTCAAGGGCCTCGTGAGCCTCTGAGCTTCCAGGGGTTGGAAATCCCAGAAAATCCATAAAAATAAAAGAAGGGGGGTAAGGGGGAGAGTCAGTGGGAAATAAGATGAGACTCGTGAAAGGGTCGGCAGAATACAGAGATGGAGAGAGGTTGGAATTGGAGAGGCAGATTTGGGGGTCACCTGAATAACCGAAGCTGTTTCTTAAAGACTCCGTGCCTCAGTTCCCTCAGCTGCAAAATGGGGGACTCAATACCCAATCGATCAGTCAACCAGAGGTATTTACTGAAAGCTTACTATGTACAGGGAGCTGTATTAAGTCCCAAAGAGAGTACAATGTAACAGAATTGGCATACGAGTACCCTGCCCATAATGAGCTTACAATCTACTTTGTTGATCTTGGACATACCCCAACGTTTTGCACCGTGCTTGACACGACCTCTCAGAGGTTTCAGCTGCTGCCAGCAGAGAGATCTCCGGCTCCCGGAGCTGCTGTGGTTGCAGCTGCTACATGGATAGAGCTCTCTGGCTTCTGGAGCAGCTCCGGTTGCAGCTGCCGCCTGCGCAGAGCTTTCGGACCCCGGACCTAGTGCTGCATACAGAAAGCTCTCCGGCCCCTGGACCTGCTGTAGGCAGACAGCTCTACGTCGTCTGGAGCTGCTGCGCTTGCACAGTGACATCGTGGTCTAAGCATAACGCCCCAGAAAGTCTATTTCTGAAGCACAAGCATGCTTAACAGTAACTAAGAGGAGCCTAAGAAGTTCTAGGGTAGCTCTAGGTAGCTCTAGGGAGCCAACTATCTCATACGAAGCCAGGGAGCTGCCTCTGATGAGTGGGTCATCCTGATGAAGAGGATACATGTGTTCAGTTCTGTTTCTGCCTTGGAGAGATGCCAAAGCTCCCTCCGAAGGGAATTCTTAAGAGCAGAAATTGCAAAGGAAAGGATGCTCACTGATTCACCTAGTTTTCTGCTTTCCCTCTCTGGCCGCTCATTTTCAGTCTCGTTTGCGGGTTCCTCCTCCCCCTCCGATCCCCTTACTGTAGGAGTTCCTCAAGGGTCAGTTCTTGGTCGCCTTCGGTTCTCTATCTACCCTCACTCCCTTGGTGAACTCATTTGCTCCCACGGCTTCAGCTATCATCTCTACGCTGACGACACCCAAATCTACATCTCTGCCCGTACTCTCTCTCCCTTCCTTCAGGCTCGTGTCTCCGCCTGCCTTCAGGACATCTCCATCTGGATTTCTACCCGCCATTTAAAGCGCAGTATGTCCAAGACTGAACTCCTTATCTTCCTTCCCAAACCCTGACCTCTCCCTGACTTTCCCATCACTGTAGCCGGCACTACCATCCTTCCCGTCTCACAAGCCTGCAACCTTGGTGTCATCATCAACTCTGCTCTCTGGTTCACGACTCACAACCAATCCGTCACCATAACCTGCCAGTCTCACTTCCGCAACATCACCAGGATCCGCCCTTTCCTCTCCATCCAAACCTCTACTCTGCGGGTTCAATCTCTCATCCTACCCCGACTGGATTCCTGCATCAGCCTCCTCTCTGATCTCCCATCCTCCTGTCTCTCCCCACTTCAGTCTATACTTCACGCTGCTGCCCGGATCATCTTTGTGCAGAAACGATGTGGGCATGTTACTACTCTCCTCAAAAATCTCCAGTGGCTACTAGTCAACCTACGCATCACGCAAAAACTCCTCACTCTCGGCTTCAAGGCTCTCCATCACCTTGCCCCCTCCTACATCACCTCCCTTCTTTCCTTCGACAGCCCAGCCCGCCACCCACCGCTTCTCTGCCGCTAACCTCCTCACTCTGCCTCGTTCTCGCCTGTCCCGCCGAAGACCCACGGCCCACGTCCTCCCCCTGGCCTGGAATGCCCTCCCTCCGCACATCCGCCAAGCTAGTTCTTTTCCTCCCTTCAAAGCCTTACTGAGAGCTCACCTTCCTCTCCCCCTCCTTCCCCTCCCCATTCCCCCCGCCCTACCTCCTTCCCCTAACCACAGTACCTGTATATATGTTTGTACACATTTATTACTCTATTTATTTTACTTGTACATATTTACTATTCAATTTATTTTGTTAATGATGTGCATCTAGCATTACTTCTATTCACTCTGATGACTTGACACCTGTCCTCATGTTTTGTTTTGTTATCTGTCTCCCCCCTCTAGACTGTGAGCCCGTTGTTGGGTAGGGACCGTTTCTATTTCTTGCCAACCTGAACTTCCCAAGCGCTTAGTACAGTGCTCTGCACACAGTAAGCTCTCAATAAATACGATTGAATGAATGAAGGAATGAATGAATAATTTTTCAGAAAAATCATCCGGGCCACCGAGTTGAGATGGATTGGAGTGGAGAAAGCCTGGAGGCAGGGAGGTCAATGAGGAGGCTGAGCCTCCTTGGGGGATAAGACATATTCTTGGACCTGCATGGATGCAATTTGGACAGAGATGAAGGGTCAGGTTATAGAGATGTTGTGAAGGGAGAACGGACAAGAGTTAGTGACTGATTGGAGATGCACACTGAAAGGCAAATAATGAGGCTTGGGAGTCCCAGAACCCCCTTCACCAACAGGCACCACCCAGTGATCACAACCTGGGAAAGCTGCCAAGATGACAGGTTTCAGGATCTTCCATGAACTGAGCAGGAGCTCAAAATACATAGGATTCATTCATTCATTCAATCAATCATATTTATTGAGCACTTCCTGTGTGCAAAGCACTGTACTAAGCACTTGGGAAAGTAAAATATAATCAAGCAATCAATCAATCGTATTTATTAAGCGCTTACTGTGTGCAGAGCACTGTACTAAGCGCTTGGGAAGTACAAGTTGGCAACATATACAGACGGTCCCTATCCAACAGTGGGCTCACAGTCTAGAAGGGGGAGACAGAGAACAAAACAAAACATATTAACAAAATAAAATAAATAGAATAGATATGTACAAGTAAAATAAATAAATAGAGTAATAAATACGTACAAAGGTATATACATATATAAAGGTGTGGGGAACAGCAGGGCCAAGTAAACAAGGACCCGAGAGGAGAGCTGTGGCCAAAAGGCTGGTCTCTGTTATCACAGCCTTGTACAGGCAAGACTTACTTGTTAGCAGCCCTACGGCCTTGCATAGACGGGTGTTACTTGTTACTGGCTTTGAAGGTTACAGAATTGCTGTGTTAGTTATAAACACAGGAACATGGAAAAATACAGAATGTTACTGAAAGATATAAAAGTCTTGCTGCTTAACCCAATAAACGATTTCGTGCTTACCCTAGCCGGAGTCCGTGCCTTCATACACCACAAATGGTGCCCGATTCGGGAATACAGATCTGAATTTATGATCCGGTGGTGTACCCGCGGCTGGATGGAGGATATGAATTCATAAAAAATTCGGCCGACTACCAGGACATCACCATCCGCAGGACGGACAGGTGAGCAGCCGCGGTAGAATTGACAGCATGGGGAAATCAGCCACGAGAGAGCAGAAGTTGCAGCTTGAGATTTTGCGAAGTATTTTAAAGGAGCAAGGGTTTAAGGTGCAACCCATACCACTGGTCCAGTTATTAGTATGGATTCGGGATCATTGTACCTGGTTCCCTGAAGGTGATTCTTATGATCTTACCTTATGGCAAAAGGTGGGCCAGGAGCTACAGACTCGTGAAAGCTTGTCCCAGCCCCTACCCAAAGAGGTACTGATTACATGGAAAACTGTTTTTTCGGCGCTGCGGGCGCTGCATCCCGCTGAACGGGTGTTGCAGGAGGCGCCGGCGACGCGCGACTTGGGGGCAGGGAGTGATCAGGAGGACCCCCTGTCCTTTGAAGTTTTGCCTCCAACAGAAGAATTGGAGCCGGTGTACGCTGCTGTTCCGGATCCCGAGGGCTTGCATCAGGACCCGGATTATAATGACTCTGGCGATCCTTCTGACTCTGGGACTGTAGACCCGAAGGAGGAATTTGATCTATACCCGCCTTTGGCCCCTCTTACAACGACGGCTGCTGCCGCGCCCACAGCAAAGGACCTTTTGCAGACCCAGCGCCTGCAGGCGGTATCCCGTTCGTCGATCATTCACCCTCCCCCGCTTGCTCCCCCTTTGTCTGCTGCGCCGCCGTGTGTATATGCTGTGACTGCTACGACGCAGCCTGCCTATACCGGGGCCCTTTCGGGATGCCGGCAGGAGGCATTGCGCCGAGGGGATGTACAGCTACTGCAAGCGATGCCGGTGGTGTATCTTCCCGGGTGGCCGGCTCAGTATGACTTTGTCCCTTATGAGTTGATTAAGGAGTTGCGGAAAAGTGTTCGCGATTATGGGTTACAGTCGTCCTATACAGTGAATCTAATAGTGGCTGTCTCTGAATCGTATGTGATGACACCCCATGATTGGCGTAGCTTGTTGCGTTTCTTGCTCAGTCCAGCCCAGTTTTCTGTTTGGGATTCTGAGTATCGGGAAGCTGTTACCCTGCAAGTTATGGATAATCTTGCTAACAATATTAACCTTGGGGTGGATGAGTTACTAGGGCAAGGGCAGTTTGCCAAGCCCCAAGCACAGGTTCAATTAAAGCGGGTAGCCTTTACCCAGGCTGCCTCCTTAACCATGAAAGGCGGTAGTCGTCTGGAAAGGTGCCTCGGATGCTTGGGAATCGGACGTTTTCCAAGTACAGGAATCAACCCAGATTGTGGAATTGGCCGCCGCTGTGCACGCCTTTGAACTATTTGCATCAGAAGCTCTGAATCCGGTAGTAGACTCTGCATACGTCTCGGGTATAGTCCAACGGCTAGAAGGGGCCTTTATTAAGGAAGTGGAGAATCGCCTCTTATTCCTATTGCTTCTGCGATTATCGTGTCTGTTAACACAAAGGTCTCACCCGCATTTTGTCGTCCATATCAGATCACATACGGCATTGCCTGGCCCACTGACCGAGGGCAATGCTGTAGCGGATGCTTTAACAATGCATGTAGTACGGCCAAATCTGTTAACACAGGCCCGGCTCTCACAGGAGTTTTTCCACCAGAATGAGCGGTCTCCATGCAAGCAATTTTCGCTGACTATTCAACAAGCGCGGAATATTGTTCGCGCTTGTCCTGATTGTCAGCAACTGTCCTCAGTACCTATTCCTGCTGGGGTAAATCCCTGTGGCCTTCGATCCAATGACATTTGGCAATCCGATGTCACTCATGTGGCCGAATTTGGTAGAATGCATTATGTTCAGGTTACTGTTGATTCCTTCTCGCATCTTGTTGTGGCCACTGCCCATGCAGGTGAAAAGGCTCGTGATCATCATCAATCATATTTATTGAGCGCTTACTATGTACAGAGCACTGTACTAAGCGCTTGGGAAGTACAAATTGGCAACATATAGAGACAGTCCCTACCCAACAGTGGTTCGACATTGGTTGCACTCTTTCGCCGTCATGCGGATCCCAGTTACTGTTAAAACTGATAATGGTCCCACCTATGTCTCTCGTAGGGTACAACTATTTCTCCAGGATTGGGGGGTGCACCATGTTACTGGTATCCCTTACTCCCCTACTGGGCAAGCCATTGTGGAACGGATGCACCACACGCTTAAAGCTCTGTTGTTTAAACAAAAGAGGGGGAATCCCACGGGAATGACTCCCCAGGAACGGTTGTACAAGGCTACATACTTTTTAAATTTTTTAACCTTGTCTGACTTGTCCCTTACGCCAGCACAGCGCTACTTTGGGCGAGACACTACGTGGCCCGAACGGCCCCGTGTGTATTATAGACCTCTTGGGTCGGGACAGTGTCAAATACCTGCACCTCTGATCACCTGGGGCCGTGGGTACGCCTGTGTTTCTCTGCCTTTTGGCGCCTACTGGCTGCCGGCGCGTTGTGTTAAACTTTTCAAGACAGAGATACCACAATCTGCGGAGGGCCACCAGGATGGCGAAGACGCGGACGGCGCCCCCTGATACGGGGCTCAACACAGTCAGAATGTTTATGATCTGGAGCCTGATGGGAAGTCTTTGCCTACCTGTCACGGGGAATGGTCTTTACTGGGCACATATGCTTGATCCACCCATCTTCAAACCTATAACCTGATGGGATCCTACACCACCTATCGGGAATAATGACACTGAATGGATAGGTGGGGTATGGATGCCCCCGGAGATAGACGGAGGGCCTAATAATACTGGCTTTTTCGCTATCAACAATACTGAGTTTGTAACTGACCTTGCATCCCTTTGTCTGACAACTAATAATGACAGTGACATCGGCTGTATTCCGGTGTCGCCTCAGCAATACCTGATAGTGACGGACAAACGTGGAACAAAGAATTACACTTTAATAAGCATCCCGGGTGTGTCTGAAACATCGTCTTTCCACAACCTGACGGAAGTGGGGATATGTACCCCCGACTTGCCCCGTTGTATGGAGGACCCACTCGCAAACAACACATGGATAAACTGGCAGCCATGTCGTGGGCTCGGTCCTGATCCTGTTAGCGTCAACGGAATGACGGGAACTATTTTGGACTGGGGCCTGCCCTCATGGGGTTTTGTTGGACCCGGCGACCAACCACTATATTAGGTTCGGCATCCATAATCACAGTGTATCCTGCCATGGCGGTGGGTTGGCTGGGCCCTCTTTTACAGTTTTATCTGCCCGCCAACAACACCACCTCCCCATTGCATACGGGAATTTGGCATTTAGGCTTCGCGTTTATTAATCGTACCTTATGGAATCTCACCCTGTCTAATCATACTGCTAACGCTACAGTTATGATTTGCACTTCACATCCCTACATCTTTGCGATGGCACAAGGGGCTACCATAAGCCACTGAAACCACACATACTGTATTAACCTGACCAATGTATGGTATGGGAATTGTTTCTCTTCTTTGATGCTCTACGTAACAATCTTACCTTTATATTTCCCTTGCGTTGCTCATTAATGGTATAGTTATAAACAAAGGAAGGGGAGATGTGGGAAACAGCAGGGCGAAGTAAACAAGGAACCGAGAAGAGGGCTGTATCACAGCCTTGTATAGAAAGAGTTACTTGTTATCGGCCCTACGGCCTTGCATAGACGGGTGTTACTTGTTACTGGCTTTGAAGGTTACAGAATTGCTGTGTTAGTTATAAACACAGGAACATGGAAAAATACAGATTGTGACTGAAAGATATAAAAGTCTTGCTGCTTAACCCAATAAACGATTTCGTTTTTACCCTAGCCGGAGTCCGTGCCTTCATACACCACATACAGGTGTTGTGGGGAAGGGAAGGAGGTAAGGTGGGGGTTGAAGAGGGGGAGGAGGGGGAGAGGAAAGGGGGGCTCAGTCTGGGAAGGCCTCCTGGAGGAGGTAAGCTCTCAGTAGGGCCTTGAATTGAGGAAGAGAGCTAGCTTGGCAGATTTGGGGAGGGAGGGCATTCCAGGCCAGGGGGAGGACGTGGGCCGAGTGTCGACGACGGGACAGGTGAGAACGAGGCACGGTGAGGAGATTAGCGGCAGAGGAGCGGAGGGTGCGGGATGGGCTGTAGAAGGAGAGAAGGGAGGTGAGGTAGGAGGGGGCGAGGTGATGGAGAGACTTGAAGCCGAGGGTGAGGAGTTTCTGCCTGATGCGTAGGTGGATTGGTAGCCACTGGAGATTTTTGAAGAGGGGAGTAACATGCCCAGAGCGTTTCTGGACAAAGACAATCCGGGCATTGGTGTGAAGTATGGACTGAGGTGGGGAGAGATAAGAGGATGGGAGATCGGAGAGGAGGCTGATACAGTAATCCAGACAGGATAGGATGAGAACTTGAACGAGCAGGGTAGCGGTTTGGATGGAGAGGAAAGGGCGGATCTTGGCAATGTTGCGGAGCTGAGAACGGCAGGTTTTGGTGACGGCTTGGATGTGAGGGGTGAACGAGAGAGTGGAGTCGAGGATGACACCAAGGTTGAGGGCTTGTGAGATTGGAAGGATGGTAGTGTCGTCAACAGTGATGGGAAAGTCAGAGAGAGGGCAGAGTTTGGGAGGGAAGACAAGCAGTTCAGCCTTGGACTGAACAGTAAACAGTAACAGTAAACAGAAGTTCCCTGCCTACAGTGAGCTCACAGTCTAAAAGGGGGATACTAATAATTGCACTTTCTAAGCACTTACAATGTCCCAAGCACTGTACTAAGTGCACTAAATACAAAGTAATCAAATGGGACAAAGACCATGTACCTCGTGGAGCTCATAATCTTACTCCCCATTTTACAGATGTGGTAACTGAAGCACAGAAAAGTTTAGAGACTTGCCCAGGTGGTAAAGCTGTGATTAGAACCCAGTTCCTTCTGACTTCAAGGCCAACGCTCTATCCACTAGGCAATGCTGCTTCTCCCAATCCAGGCTCCCTTCCTTTTATTGATCCTACAGAAAGATTCCCAGGCTGTGCCCTACTAATAATTAATAATTGTGGAATTTGTTGTTTGCTTATTATGTGCTCAGCACTGGACTAAGCACTGGAAGAGATAAAAGATAATTATGCTGGAACAATCTCTGTCCCACATAGGGCTCACAGCCCATCTAATTGAGTCCAGCCACAGATATATGGCCCATCTCTAAAGCAACCAATTGAGTTAGGGATTGGAAGTGTCTCAGCCTGAAGTATTCTGGGAAAAGCAGTCGAGGTTGTAGACATGGGATGAAGCTGGCATCATCCTTCTGCACATGCATAAGACGATGAGGGGCAGTGTCCCCAGAGTCTGGTAATGGTTGTAACTATTTTTATCTTTTTCTTTCCAATAACGTGGAAGCACCTGGTGGTCCAGGAATGTATCATTACATTAGTCTGCATTTCCCAACAGCCTTGTGTAGTAAACCTCTCATTCACTTACCAGTAATTATAATTGGGGTATTCATTCATCACTTAATGTATGACAAACACTATAGCAAGCATTGGGGTAGATACAAGATAATCAGGTGGGACACAGCCCCAGTACCACAAGGCAGCTCATGGCTAAATGTGGAAGGGAGAATAGGTAATTAATCTTCAATCAGTGCTACTTATTGAGCACTTAATTTGGGTAATATACTATACTAAGCATTTGGGAAACTACAGTACAGGTGGTAGGCATAAGGCATGATCCTCAATCCTATTTTACAGCTAAGGATCCAGAAAAACAGAGAAGTACATCAGTCAATCAATCAATCAATCAATCGTATTTACTGAGCACTTACTGTGTGCAGAGGACTGTACTAAGCGCTTGGGAAGTAGAAGCTGACAACGTATAGAGACAGTCCCTACCCAACAGTGGGCTCACAGTCTAGAAGAGGGAGACAGAGAACAAAACAAAACATATTAACAAAATAAAATAAATAGACTAGATGTGTACAAGTAAAATAAATAAATAAATAGAGTAATAAATACGAACAAGCATATATACATATATACAGGTGCTGTGGGGAAGGGAAGGAGGTAAGGTGGGGGGGATGGAGAGGGGGAGGAAGGGGAGAGGAAGGAAGGGGCTCAGTCTGGGAAGGCCTCCTGGAGGAGGTGAGCTCTCAGTAGAGCCTTGAAGGGAGGAAGAGAGCTAGCTTGGCGGATGTGCGGAGCGAGGGCATTCCATGCCAGGGGGATGACGTGGGCCGGGGGTTGACAGCGGGATAGGCGAGAACGAGGTATGGTGAGGAGATTAGCGGCAGAGTAGTGGAGGGTGTGGGCTTGACTGTAGAAGCAGAGAAGGGAAGTGAGGTAGAAGGGGGCGAGGTGATGGAAAGCCTTGAAGCCGAGGGTGAGGAGTTTTTGTCTGATGCGTAGGTTGATTGGTAGCCACTGGAGATTTTTGAAGAGGGGAGTAACATGCCCAGAGCGTTTCTGGACAAAGACAATCCGGACAGCGGCGTGAAGTATGGATTGAGGTGGGGAGAGACAGGACGATGGGAGATTGGAGAGGAGACTGATACAGTAATCCAGACGGGATAGGATGAGAGCTTGAACGAGCAGGGTAACAGTTTGGATTCAGAGGAAACGGCGGATCTTGGTAATGTTGTGGAGTTGAGACCGGCAGGGTTTGGTTACGGCTTGGATGCGAGGGGTGAACGAGAGAGCGGAGTCGACAATGACACCGAGGTTGTGGGCTTGTGAGACGGGAAGGATGGTAGTGCCGTCAACAGTGATGGGAAAGTCAGGAAGAGGGCAGGGTTTGGGAGGGAAGACAAAGAGTTCAGTCTTGGACATGTTGAGTTTTAGGTGGTGGGCAGACATTCAGACGGAGATATCCTGAAACCAGGAGGAGATGCGAGCCTGGAGGGAGGGAGAGAGAGCAGCGGCAGAGATGTAGATTTGGGTATCATCAGCGTAGAGATGACAGTTGAAGTTGTGGGAGCCAATGAGGCCACCAAGGGAGTGAGTGTAGATCGAAAACAGAAGAGGAGCAGCATGACTCAGTGGAAAGAGCCCGGACTTTGGAGCCAGAGGTCACGGGTGCTAATCCCGGCTCCTCCACGTGTCTGCTGCGTGACCTCGGGCAAATCACTTAACTTCTCTGTGCCCCGGTTCCCTCATCTGTAAAATGGGGATGAAGACTGTGAGCCCCACATGGGATAACGTGATCACCTTGTATCTCCCCCAGCGCTTAAAACAGTGCCCTGCACATAGTAAGCGCTTAACAAATGCCATCATTATTATTACAGTAAGGGGATGGGAGGGGGAGGAGGAGCCAGCAAAAGAGACCGAGAATGAACGGCCGGAGAGATAAGAGGAGAACCAGGAGAGGACAGAGTCTTTGATGCCAAGGTTGGGTAGCGTATTGAGGAGAAGGGTGTGGACTACATTGTCGAAGGCAGCTGAGAGGTCAAGGAGTATTAGGATAGAGTATGAGCCGTTGGATTTGGCAAGTTCGAGGTCATTGGTGACCTTTGAGAGGGCAGTTTCCGTGGAATGTAGGGGACGGAAGCCAGATTGGAGGGGGTCGAGGAGAGAATTGTCGTTGAGGAATTCGAGGCAGCGCGTGTAGACGACTCGTTCAAGGAGTTTGGAAAGGAATGGTAAGAAGGATATAGGGCTATAACTAGAAGGTGAGGTGGGGTCATGAGAGGGTTTTTTTGGATGGGAGAGATTTTGGCATGTTTGAAGGCAGAGGGGAAGGAACCAGTGGAGAGTGAGCGGTTGAAGATGGAAGTTAAGGAGGGGAGAAGGGATGGAGCGAGAGATTTCATAAGATGGGAGGGAATGGGGTCAGAAACACAGGTGGCTGGAATAGCACTTGAGAGGAGGGAAGAGATCTCCTCTGAAGATACTGCTGGGAAGGATGGGAGAGTAGCAGAACGCCTTGAGAGCTGGGGGGTTGGAGAAGGAGGGGGATTGACTTTGGGAAGCTCAGACCTGATGGATTTAATTTTATTAATGAAGTAGGAGGCCAGATCGTTGGGGGTGAGGGAAGAAGGAGGGGTAGGAACCGGGGGCCTGAGAAGGGAGTTGAATCTACGGAAGAGCTGATGGGGATGATGGGCATGGGTGTCAATAAGGGAGGAGAAATAGTTTTGTCTGGCATAGGAGAGGGCTGAGTTAAGGCAGGAAAGTATATGCTTGAAGTGAACGAGGTTGGCATGGTGTTTAGACTTTCGCCAGCAGCGTTCAGCAGCTCGAGCATAAGAGCGAAGGAGGCGGAAAGTGGCAGTGATCCAGGGCTGTGAGTTAATGGTAGGATAGCGGTGAAGGGAAAGGGGAGCGAACGAGTCAAGCTGAGTAGACAGGGTAGAGTTGAGAGCTGTAATCTGATCATCAATATTGGGTAGAGAGGAAAGGGAGGCGAGGTGGGGTGTGAGATGTTTAGAAAGATGGATGGGGTCAAGAGAGCAGAGATCTCTGTGAGGGAGTAAAGTGGATTTACCGGGGAAAGAAGTGTGAGTGAGGAGGCAGGTGAGAAGATTATGATCAGAGAGAGGGATTTCAGAGTTGGTGAGGGTGGAGACAGTGCAGCGGTAGGAGATGATGAGGTCGAGGGTGTGACCAAGTTGGTGAGTGGTATTGTTATTAACCTCCCCTTTCTGCCTACTCAGAGCCAACATGCCCAATCTCAGGCAGCCTACACAAAGTCTGAGACCCAGTTGTCAATTCTGACCCCGATCATAGGGGATTTTAAAGACTTATCAATCAGTCGAATGGTCAATCAAATTTATAGAAAGCTTATTACTTGCAGAGCAGTGTACTGAGCAATTGGGAGAATTGAATAGATGAGAGTGGGTAGACACATTCCCGGCTCATTGAGTTTACAGTCTCCGGGGGAGATAGCCATTAATACACCTAAATGAATAAATTATGGATATATACATAAATGCTGTTGTTTTCCAGAAGGAGTAATTAAGGTTGCAAATCAAAATGAAAAGGCGACACAGAAGGGAGTGGTAGAATCAATCAATCAATCAATCAATCAATCGTATTTATTGAGCGCTTACTGTGTGCAGAGCACTGTACTAAGCGCTTGGGAAGTACAAATTGGCAACATATAGAGACAGTCCCTACTCAACAGTGGGCTTACAGTCTAAAAGGGGGAGACAAAAACAAACATACTAACACAATACAATAAATAATATAGATATGTACAAGTAAAATAAATGAATAAATAAATAGAGTAATAAAGATGTACAAACATATATACATACATACAGGTGCTGTGGGGAAGGGAAGGAGGTAAGATGGGGGGATGGAGAGGGGGACGAGGCGGGGAGGAAGGAAGGGGCTCAGTCTGGGAAGGCCTCCTGGAGGAGGTGAGCTCTCAGTAGGGCCTTGAAGGGAGGAAGAGAGCTAGCTTGGCGGATGGGCAGAGGGAGGGCATTCCAGGCCTGGGGGATGACGTGGGCCGGGGGTCGATGGCGGGACAGGCGAGAACGAAGTACGGTGAGGAGATTAGCAGCAGAGGAGCCGAGGGTGCGGGGTGGGCTGTAGAAGGATAGAAGGGAGGTGAGGTAGGAGGGGGCGAGTTGATGGAGAGCCTTGAAGCCCAAGGTGAGGAGTTTCTGCCTGATGCGCAGATTGATTGGTAGCCACTGGAGATTTTTGAGGAGGGGAGTAATATGCCCAGAGTGTTTCTGGACAAAAATAATCCGGGCAGCAGCATGAAGTATGGATTGAAGTGGGGAGAGACACGAGGATGGAAGATCAGAGAGAAGGCTCATGCAGTAGTCCAGACGGGATAGGATGAGAGCTTGAAGGAGCAGGGTAGCGGTATGGATGGAAAGGAAAGGGCGGATCTTGGCAATGTTGCGGAGCTGAGACCGGCAGGTTTTGGTGACGGCTTGGATGTGAGGGGTGAATGAGAGAGCGGAGTCGAGGATGACACCAAGGTTGTGGGCTTGTGAGACGGGAAGGATGGTAGTGCCGTCAACAGAGATGGGAAAGTCAGGAAGAGGGCAAGGTTTGGGAGGGAAGACAAGGAGTTCAGTCTTCAACATGTTGAGCTTTAGGTGGCGGGCAGACATCCAGATGGAGATGTCGAATAGGAAATGAAGTACTACTGGGAGACTGTTCATGGCCAGAGGCAGGATTTGGGTTAGGGGATTAGAGGTGAGATAGGCAAGATCAAGATTCTGTGAGTAAGATAACATTAAAGGAGCAAAATGAGCAGGTTGGGTTGTGATTGGAAATTAGTGAGGTGACATAGGAGGGGGAAGATGATTGAGTGCTTTAAAGACTATGCCAAGGAGTTTCTGTTTGATGTAGAGGTGGATGGACAACCACTGGAGGTTCTTGAGGAGTGAGTAAACATGGACTGAACGGTTCTGTAGAAAAACCTTTGAGAAGCAGTGTTGCCTAGTAGATACAGCACGGGCCTGGGAATAAGAAAGACCTGAGTTGTAATCCCCTCTCTGCCATTTCTCTGCTGTGTGACCTGGGGCAAGTCACTTAACTTTCCTGTGCTTCAATTATTTCATCTGTAAAATTGGGATGAAGACTATAATCCTCAAAAATCTCCAGTGGCTACCAATCAATCTGCGCATCAGGCAGAAACTCCTCACCCTGGGCGTCAAGGCTCTCCATCACCTCGCCCCCTCCTACCTCACCTCCCTTCTCTCCTTCTACATCCCACCCTGCACCCTCCGCTCCTATGCTGCTAATCTCCTCACCGTACCTCGTTCTCGCCTGTCCCACCATCGACCCCCGGCCCACTGCATCCCCCGGGCCTGGAATGCCCTCCCTCTGCCCATCTGCCAAGCTAGCTCTCTTCCTCCCTTCAAGGCCCTACTGAGAGCTCACCTCCTCCAGGAGGCCTTCCCAGACTGATCCCCTTCCTTCCTCTCCCCCTCGTCCCCCTCTCCATCCTCCCATTTTACCTCCTTCCCTTCCCCACAGCACCTGTATATATGTATATATTTTTTATACATATTTATTACTCTATTTATTTATTATTTTACTTGTACATATCTATTCTATTTATTTTATTTTGTTAGTATGTTTGGTTTTGTTCTCTGTCTCCCCCTTTTAGACTGTGAGCCCACTGCTTGGTAGGGACTGTCTCTATATTTTGCCAACTTGTACTTCCCAAGCGCTTAGTACAGTGCTCTGCACACAGTAAGCGCTCAATAAATACGATTGATGATGGTGCTGATGATGTGGGACATGGACTGGGTCCAAACTGTTTGGCTTGTATCTACGCCAGCGCTTAGTGCAGTGTCTGACACAAAAATAAGTACTTAACAAATACCATCCAAGAAAAATGACCCGGGCAGCAGAGTGAAGTATGGAAAGACATGGGAAGAGACAGGAGGCAGTAAGGTAAATAGTGTGGCTGATGCAGTGATAGAGATGAGATAGTAAGAATTGTTGGATTAACGTCATAGCCCTTTGGATCAGAGAGGAAAGGGAAAATGTTGTGGAGGTTGAACATAAAGGATTTGTTGACAGATTGAATATGTGAGTTGGATGAGAGTAATGAGTTGAAAATAATGCCAAAGTTATGTGCTTGTGAGATAAGGAAGATAATGGTGTGGTCTACAGAGATGGGAAACTCACGAGGAGAACAGGGGAGAAGATGAGGAGTTCCATTTTGGACATGTTAAATTTCAGGTGTTGGCTAGACATCCAGGTAAAGCTGTCCTGAAGGCAGAAGGAAATGTGAGACTGCAGAGAAGGACAGAAATCAGGGCTGAAAATGCCCATTAGGGAATCATTCACATAATAATGGCAGTTAAATCCATAGGATTAGATGAGTTCTTCAAGAGAGTGGGTGTAGATGGAGAATAGAAAGGGACCCAAAGCTGAACCTTGAGGGACTCCCACAATTAGGGGGTGGGAGGCAGAGGAGGAGCCCTTCAAAGAGACTGAGTAGGAGAGACCCGGGAGATATGTGGAGAACCAGGAGAGGACTGTATCAGTGAAGCCAAAGTTGGATCATGTTTCCAAGTGAAAGGGGAAATTGACAATGTTGAAGGAAGACTGAAAGTTCGGGTGGGATTAGGGTGGAGTAGAGGTCATTTGATTAGGCAAGAAGGAGATCATCGGTGACCCATAAGAGGACAGTTTCTGTGGAGCACACAGGGAAGAAACCAGATTGGAGGGGATCAAGGAGAGAATTGGAGGACAGGAATTAGCGACAGTGAATGCAGACAACATACATTCTAGACTGTGAGCCCGTTGTTGGGTAGGGACTGTTTCTATATGTTGCCAAATTGTACTTCCCAAGCGCTCAGTACAGTGCTCTGCACATAGTAAGCCCTCAATAAATACGAATGAATGAATGAATGAATGAATGAATGTTCAAGGAATTTGGAAAGGTATGGTAAGAGGGAGATAGGGTGGCAAATGGAGGAAATCGTGGGATTAAGGGAGGGTTTGTTTAGGATAGAAGAGACATAAGCAGGGTTAAATGATTGAATCAATCAATGAATAAGCTAATTGTATTTGTTAAATGGTTACTGTGTGCAGAAAACTATACTAAGCAATCTATATAATGTAAAGAGTTGGTAGACATATTCCCTGCCCACAAGCCCGTACAATCCAAAGGGCTAGACAGTAAGAACTACAGGGTGATGACTCCGCAGGGGAAGTCAGGGGGTGAGGGAATCAGGATGACCCCACAGATAAAGGCGGGCCAGTAATCTGCCCTTCCCTACCTTGCTCATGTGTAATGCGGTGTAGCCCCGACTGGTTGCAGCATCCTCTGCTGGGGAGCTGGGAGATTGGAGTCAGGAGATTCTCAGCTCAACATTTCTTACCAGCACTTTCTGACCATGTCACCTCTCCAGTTCTCGTGCCTAATGCAACCACTGCCAACCTCAACATCACATATCAATCAATCAGTCAATCGAATTCATTGAGCGCTTATTTTGTGCAGAGCACTGTACTAAGCGCTTGGGAAGTACAAGTTGGCAACATATAGAGACGGTTCCTACCCAACAGTGGGCTCACATATGGGACTGAAACTGTTGACAAAGGAAACAACTCGCTCCCCATCCTGCCCGTTTGCCTCCTAAGGCCGAGAAGACTGAGAGGAGGTTGACAAGCTTATTTTCAGCCTGCGTTGTGGTTGCAGGGACGCAGGTGTGGAGCTCTCTGGCATGACTGATCCCTGGAGCTCCCCAGACCAGGCTGATGCCATGTGGCAGAGGATGGGTCCCAGAGTCCCCAGATCAGGCTGAGGCCATGTGGCAGAAGCTGAGGCCCAGAGAGTTCGGGACGGGTGGAGGAGGCTGAGTCCTTCCTCATCAAGCACCAAAACTTGGTTTAGTTCTACTCCAAGCTCAAGGGACCAGGCAGAGGCAGGGGGAAGAGCTCAGAAGAGTTTCCCTTTTCACTGGTGTCGATCCTGGCTGTCAAGGCGAAGTCAGTGGGGTGGCAGCAGGCAGGAGGCTGAAAAAGTTGAAAAGGATACAGAAGGACAGGGAGAGAGATTGACTCACCCAGGCTCCCTACTCCGGTCCCCACAGCAGAGAGGGCTGTGTCTAGGAAGAACAGCCCTATGGGAGGACGTAACGTCCCTTATACTGACCTAAGCTCTGAGGCCACCCTGCTTCCTGCACTGAGTGTACTTGGTACCAACACAGACATTGCCCCAAAGTCCCTGCCTGGGAAAGGGCTCCATATTTCTTGCATTTTCTCTAACACCAGAGCCCAGAATCCAGCGTGGCTCAGTGGAAAGGGCACGGGCTTTGGAGTCCACAGGTCATGGGTTCAAATCCCGGCTCTACCATTTTGTCAGCTGTGTGACTTTGAGCTAGTCACTTAACTTCTCTGGGCCTCAGTCCCCTCATCTGTGTAATGGGGATGAAGACTGTGGCCCCTCGTGGGACACCCTGATCACCTTGTAGCCTCCGCAGCACTTAGAACAGTGCTTGGCACATAGTAAGCGCTTAATAAATGCCGTCAAAAAACCGGGAGCCTGACCTTCCCTCCCCTAAACTATTACCCTCCACCCCAACAAAACTGCCCCCCTCAGCTCTGGGCTGCCCCAAATACAAACATGAGCCAAGAGGTTTCTTGGTGACTGTTGGGTACAGGAGAGGCTGCACCGCTGTCAGAGAAGATGGGGACTGGGTCAGATGTGCAGCTCAGAAACCACTTATGTACAAGGCCAGAATGGTCCTCATTCAGACCCAGTTCCTGGTGCCTAACTGTGGCCTGCAGGATCAGATTCATCTTTCAGCGAGGCTTGCCTCTCATACTGGCCAGCCAAGTACCCTATCAATCAGGTCTACCAAGCCTCCACCTCTCTCTGACCCACAGCCTCTTCCTGCCTCCTCAAGGAAGGGAGAACTTCCTGCGTCGCTGAGGGGAGGGGCTCGGGTGGAGGTTCGGGGCACTTTCTCACTGTGGGCCGTGGGGGAGGCTGCACAAGATCTAAGAGTAAACATGAGCTCTGGGCCATGAGTCATGGACCACAGGCCCATGGGCAAATTGAATGGAAACAGGTAGAACTGGATGGATTGTATCACCTGAGGTTCCTCTTCCCGACTTCATCTGTACTTTGGGTCTTCCCGAGCTGGAGCCTGGGGAGAAGTCTGAGGGTATGGGCATCCAAAGTTACTCACAAGTAGAGGACCTGGACAAATAGCACAGTGCCCAGGCCTTCCTGGATGATGTTACTCTCATCTACCTCACTGTGGGTAGGGAATCTGTCCGTTAGATGGTTGTTTCATAGTCTCCAGAGTGTTTAGTACCGTGCTTTGCACATAGTAGGTGCTCAACATATAAGATTGATTGACTGATTGAGTTCAAGGACAGGATTTTTGGAGATCTTGGATCCATAACTGAGCTCAGGAGAATGTAAAGAAATGGAGTCTAGGGCTATTTCAGGAGTAAACTTTCCTCTGTGGAAATATGGGTCGCTGCATGTGACTTGGACTAGAATTTTGAATCCAATCTTTCCTATCGTCCTTCACAGCTCCTTTTAGTGTGAGGCTTCTACGGGCCAGAAGTCCTGAATTCCTCCGTTTCCCTAACCCCTAGTTTTGTTCTGGTAATGCAAAGGCTCGATAAATGTTTCTGATGCTAGGATCTGAGAAACAGTGAATCTTAGTGGTTAGAGTACGGGCCTCGAGTTAGAAGGAGCTGGTTTCTGATCTTGTCTCCAGAACCTTTCTGCTGGGCGAACCTGCGCAAGTTGCTTAACCCCTCTATGCCTGTTTGCTCATCTATAAAATGGGGATTAAATCCTTTTTCTCCCTCTCTCAGTAGACCGTGAGCCGTATGTGGGACAGAGGCTGTTGTCAGCATAATTATCTTTTGCCTGCCCCACTTGCCTAGCTCACTGCTGGGCACATAGCTAGTGCATAACAAATGCATAATGATTAATGATCATTGGGGCATAGGGCTGGGAACATTTCTGTGAAAGCAGGTTATAGGAAGGGAGCCTGGGTCCCATGTGTTGTGAGCTCCCTCTCAGTTCACAGAAGATCCTAAGCCTGCGGGGGCAGCAGCGCTTCCAGACAGTGACCACCAGGTGGAGTCTATTGGTGCAGGGAACTCTGGGGACAAGGCAGATCCCAAACCTCAGGCTCTTCTCTGTTTTTCAACGTGCATCTCCAATCAGTCACCAAGTCCTGTTGGTTCTACCTTCAGAACATCTCTAGAACCCACCCCTTCATCTCTATCCAAACTGCCACCAAGCAGATCTGAGCATTTGTCAAATCCCGCCGTGTGTCCTGGTTCAGCCTCCTCACTGACCACTCTGCGTACAGCCTTTCCCCACTCCAGGCCATACTCCACTCTGCTGCCTGGATCATTTCTGGAAAGTCATCCTGTACCTAACCCCTCAAAATCCCCCAGGGGTTGACCATCCTTGTCCACATCAAGCAGAAACCCCTTGCCATCAACTTTAAAACACTCAATCAGCCATCTCCCTCCTATTTATCCTCGCTCATGTTCCACTACAACCCAGTCAGTACACCTATTTACTGTATTCTGTCTTTTCTGTCTCTCTGTTGACTCTTTGCTCACATCCTTCCTCTTCCCCTTCATATCTGACAGACAATAACTCTCCTGATCTTCAAGGTTCTACTAAAATCATATTTCCTCCAGAAACCCTTCCTTGACTCACCCCTCATCTCCCCACACTAATTCTTCCTTCTGCATCTCTTATGCACTCGTGTTCATTCCTCCTAGTACTTTGATATTCACACCACTCCAGAGCCCTGATGTACGAATCCTTCTACTCTGTTGCTTCTTCTATCTGTAATTACTTTTCCTCTCTGTCTCCCCCTCTAGACTGTAAGCTGCTAGTGGGCGTGGATGATATCTACCAACTGCATCATTCTCTCCCAAGGTCACAGACAATTCATTCATTCATTCAATCATATTCCCCGAATGCTTACTGCTGCACTAAGTGCAATCATAAACAGATTCATTTCCTGCCTCTGACAAACTTACAGTACAGAATCAGGGAGACAGATATTAATATCAATGAATGAATTGCAGATATATACATTTAGTGCTTTGGGACTGGGAGAGGGGAAGAACAAAGTGAGCAAATCAAAGTGACAGAGAAGGAAGTGTGAGAAGAGGAAAGGGGAGTATAGTCAGGGAAGGCATCCTATAGGATATGTGCCTTAAATAAGGCTTTGAAGCTGGGGAGAGTAATTGTCTGAGGGATTTCATTCATTCATTCATTCATTCATTCATTCAATCAGTCGTATTTATTGAACGCTTACTGTGTGCAGAGCACTGTACTAAGCGCTTGGGAAGTACAAGTTGGCAACATATAGAGACGGTCCCTACCCAACACCGGGCTCACAGTCTAGAAGGGGGAGACAGAGAACAAAACAAAACATATTAACAAAATAAAATAGAATAAATATGTACAAGTAAAATAAATAGAGTAATAAATATGTACAGACATATATAGATATATATAGGTGCTGTGGGGAGGGGAAGGAGGTAAGGCGGGGGGGGAGGGGGAGGGGGAGGAGGAGAAGAGGAAGGAGGGGGCTCCGTCTGGGATGAGACTAGGGGAGATGAGGAGGACAGCATTCCAGGCCAGAGGAAGGATGTGGTTGAGAGGTCAGCGAGATAGGTCAGCGAGATAGGCGAAATTGAGGCACAGTGAGAAGGATCACATTTTAGGAGCAAAGTGTGTGGGCTAGGTAAGTAGTGAGGTGACATAGGAGAAGCAGGTTAATTGCGTGCTTCAGAGCCAATAGTGAGGAGTATTTGTTTGATGTAGCAGTGGCTGGGCAACCACTGGAGTTTTTTGAGGAGTGGGAAAACATATCCTTAAAGTTTTTGTAGAAAAATGATCCGGGAAGCAGAGTGAAGTATGGACTGGAGTGGGGAGAGGCAGGGGGCTGGAAGTTCAACAAGGAGGCTGATGAAATAATCCAGGCAGAATGGGATGAGTGATTGTATTAACGTGGTAGCAGTTTGGATGAAGAGGAAAGGGCAGATTTTGAAGATGTTGTGAAGGTGAGACTTCTGTACTTGGATGCCCAGCCGTTACCTCAAACTTAACATGTTGAATGTTGTCGTCTGCCTCCACGCGTCCGGCGCAGCGGGGAGACGGGCACTCGCAATGAAAGAACGCAGGCCAGGCGAGTCTCAAGGTGGATAAGGAGACTGTTTATTCAGCACACTGTGGAGGATTTTATACAGTGAGGAGCCTCAAGGGAGTCAGGGGACAGGCGGATGACTGCAAGTTTATCAGCAAGGCTGAGCTTATCAGCAAGGCTGAACTTATCAGCAAGATTGAGCTCATCAGCAAGACTGAGCTCATCACCAAGGCTAAGCTTATCAGCAAGGCTGAGCTCATGCCTAGATCTGCACGTTCCCATTCTCAGAACAGCGTCAAGTTATTCATCTAGCAGTCTGACTTCCTTCATTGCTCCTTGTAGGTCTTCCTGTGAGCACAGAAGGCCAGGTGGCCTGGCTTACTACCTAGGCCCAGATGTTAGGTCTGCCACAAGTCCCCCTTTTTGTTTTTGAAACAATTGCAAAGCATGGATTTGAGTAAGAAGCGGGTGAAGGAAAACAGATAGCCATCAGGCAAGGCAGGGCAGGCAAAACAGGGCCAAGATCAACAAAATAATATATGGGAGACTATGAAGCAGCACTGAGAGCCAATTAAAAGGATTAACCGCCTCAGGGGCAGAAATGATCGGTGAAGCAATATCGGCAGGAATGGTCAAGGGAGGGGTATTTTGCATAGCATTGGAGAGTAAGGCAAGGTGTGACAAATCAAGGGAGACATTTGAAGAATGCCAGGCTCCTTGGAGCCGATTTCGGATCGCAGACCACGAAAATCCAGGAAATGTGGCATTATAATAATATGGGGTCACACAGATATGAGGGTAATGATAATCACAACATTGAAAAGAAAGTTGAGTGCGAGTAGCAAGGAGGGAGACATTGACAAGTGCCTCTTCTCCTGGTCCTTCCCATTGAATCGCATCCCCCTACAAGGTCAGAAGCATTAGTGAGAATATCTCCCACCGGGTCCTACCACGTAACTGGCCGCACCCACGGAGGGTACGGAACAAAAGTCCAATAGTCCTTAGTAATCACAACAGTGGAGGAGGCGAGAATCAGGAAAGCGATCATCATTTTTAGGAACTTTGCTGCTGATCCTCCAGAGGAAGGGTCGCGGAGTCTGTATCCTGGTTCTCTGTCAGCTCCTGAAGTAAGCAGGGTGAGGGAGGGTGTGCTGTAGAAAGGACGCGGCGTATGTTCTTTGTAGGTATCCAGATCGGGCAGTCCTCAGTTTCTGGAAAGACACAAGCATACCCTCGGCCCCATGTTAATAAGGGATCTGGCCCTCGCCACTGTCGCGTGAGAGGGTCCTTCCATTTTACTCTTTCGGGGTGTTCTTTAGTGTCCCTGCCACCCCATTTTTCAGCAGGGGTGAGACCTTTGTCATCCATAGTTAAAAAATTAAGGGTATATACAGCAGATTGTAATTGTCTATGGGGAGAGGTCAGTTCATCTCCCCCTTTTTGTTTTTCCAAAAAAGCCTTGAGCCAACGATGACGATTTTTGACAATGGCTTGACCCGTGGGATTGTATGGAATACCCGTAACATGGCGAATAGCAAAAATATTACAGAAAGACCGGAACGCTTTAGAAGTGTATGCGGGGCCATTGTCGGTTTTCAATACCTGTGGAATTCCCATAAAGGCAAAAGCAAGAAACAAATGATCCATAACATGTTTGGCTGATTCACCAGTGTGAGCCGATGCAAAAGTAAATAATGTACAGGTATCAACAGTAACATGAATAAAAGCCAATCTGCCAAAGGGAGGGTAATGCGTGACGTCCATTTGCCACAGCTTTCTTGGTGCAAGACCACGGGGATTCGTGGCTTCAGAGGCTGCGGGTAATGTAGTAACACAGGAGGTACAAGCTTTCACAATAGCCCGCGCGCTTTCCCGAGAAATGCCAAATTGACGGCGCAACATTCCTGCCCCTTGGTGGAAGCGCCGGTGGGCTTGCGAGGCTGCGGCTGTAGCATCTAAAGGGAGAAGAGCCGGAGCCAACAGTGGTGCAACAAAATTAATCGCCTTTGGTGCGCCAGCAATTTCCCTTGTAAGTAGGTCTGCACAAGCATTACCTTCAACCAATGGTCCGGGGAGGGACGAATGCGTCCTAATATGAGAAATATAAAAACGATGAGAACGAGCGCGAATCGTTGCTTGAAGTTCCTGGAACAAAGGAAAAATGGCTGCCTCGGAAAACCGAAGCGCAGCAGTCTCAATGTGAAGAGTAACAAAGCATGCATACCGGCTATCTGAGATAATATTAAGTGATTGAGGGAAATCGCGAAGGACTGACATCACAGCTACAAGTTCCGCGTGTTGAGTGGAATGGGACAGAATGGGGATAACGCGGGAAGTGTCCGGAGGACAGTAATAGGCGGCTCGGCCTTTCGTTCCATCTGTAAAAACTGTGGTAGCCCCCGGTATTGGGTCCGGAACCGTGATGCAGGGGAATACCCATGCAAAAGGTGAGAAAACCTTTAATCGTGGAATATCTGGGAGACCAGTAACCCAAGCCCCGGTATGCATTGCCAAAAGGATCTGCCAATCGGGATCGTTGTCAAGAAGTGTGGCAAGTTGATCTGAAGTATATGGTTGGTATAATGCAGAGGGTCCGGTCCCAGAAAGGACGGTAATGCGCCGAATTAAACGACCCAATAACTGGGCTACCAAAGTCGGATATGGGGAAACAGAGCGGTGGGGCTGAGTGGGCAAATGCATCCACTCAACCAATTGTTGCTCTTGACATATAACCCCTGTAGGCATGACAGAGGTGGGAACGACAACGGCGGATAAGGGTATCCCTGGGGTGACACGGTCCACCACAGCCTGAGCCAATTTTTTGACTACCTGCTCTAACTCCCGGGCGGCTTGTGGTGAAAGGGAGCCGGGGGAAGAGAGCTCCGGGGCTCCTCGCAAGGTAGCAAAAAGGTGAGATAATTGATCGGTGGGGATTCCAAGATAAGGGCGCACCCAGTTTAATTCCCCCAGTAATTTTTGGAAATCATTAAGGGTTTTTAATTTTGAAACATCCAAGGTAGGGGTCACAGGGGACACTGTCCGATCTGTCAAAATGTGTCCCAGATAGGTGATCGGGGGTTTTGTCTGGACTTTCTCGGGTGCAACCCGCAGCCCTCCAGATTCTAGAGCCGCCAGAAGAGCAGGCCGTAAGGCACACGCCTTACGTGTTGGGCTGCGGTGGCGCAAGCACATAATATGTCATCCATATAGTGAATAATATATGCTTCAGGATGCTTGACGCGGAGCGGTGCTATCAGAAGCGCAACGTAAATCTGGCACATTGTGGGGCTATTTTTCATTCCCTGGGGGAGGACCGTCCAATGATATCGCGTAGTAGGTTGAGTCCTGTTAGCCACAGGGACTGAAAACGCAAATCGAATACGATCGTTCGGGTGGAGCGGAATAGAGAAAAAACAATCCTGAATATCTACTACTAATATCGGCCAATTCCTAGGGATCATATCCGGGTTCGGGAGCCCAGGTTGCAGCGCTCCAATCGGCTGCATTGTCTTATTGATTTCTCTGAGATCAGTCAACATCCTCCAGGCCCCCGAGCGCTTTTTTATCACAAAGACAGGGGAATTCCAAGGGCTATCGGAGGGTTCAATATGCCCCGCCGCTAATTGTTCCGCGACTATCACTTGTAAAGCAGCCAATTTCGGGGTTGGTAGCGGCCACTGCTCCACCCATACTGGTGTATCAGAAGCCCACGTTATTCGTTGGGCGGTTGGGCGGTTGTCCCCGACATTTGCAGTGGCCGCGAAGGAAAAGGGCGCAGTGAATTACACGGGTGACAATTGTCGGTCGTAATTACGGCCCCCATTTGTCCTAAAAGATCACGTCCCCATAAATTAATGGGGAGGCGATCTAACACATATGGTTGAATGTATCCTGATCGGCTACCAAGCTCCCAGTGTAGGTAAGCGGCACTTTGAGAGGGGAGGGTAACCTCTCCGATGCCTTCTAACGGGGCAGACCCGGTTTGCAGTGGCCATGCCGGGGGCCAATCCTTTCTTGTAAGGACCGAACGATCAGCCCCTGTGTCTACTAAACCAATAAACTCTCGCCCATTTAAACGGACCGTCAATCTCGGCCGGTCTTGACCAATGACAGCGGACCAATAAGCTCCTATGCCGGAGCTGCCAAAACCCTTTGACCCCCGCGGATCCTTGGTCCGAATGGAGCCTAAAGCGTAAAAAGGAAAGATCACCAATTGAGCAATGCATGAACATTCAGGAAGTTGCACAACCCGAAGACTGTATGCCAAAACAGCTAATTCCCCCAGATAGTCTTCATCCACCACTCCCGGCAAGACAATCAACCCTTTTTGGGTTAGTCCGCTACGGCCCAAGATGAGTCCCACAGTACCCTTTGGGAGAGGGCCAGCGACCCCCGTGGGGATTCGTTGAACCCCCATTTCAGGGGTTATAATCAAGTGTCCCACCACGGGGATGTCGAGGCCAGCGGAGCCGCTAGTGGCTTGCTGCAATTCGCCGATGGTGGACAGTTGTCGGGAGAAGTCAGAGCCTGTTCCTTTGGAACAGCTGCGCGTTGCAGAGAGATTGCTGCCCCTATTGTTGTTGGGGCCTGGGGCCGGCCCCTGCGTCCGTTTCCCGGCACAGGGCTGCCATTATTTGAGAACACCGAGCGGCATTCAGAAGCCCAGTGGCGTCCTTTTTTGCATTTGGGGCATACTGAGGCTGGTAGCAGTCTGGAAAAGTTCTGTCGTGAGCTACAACAATCCTTCGCCAAATGTCCGCTTTTTTCACAGTGAAAGCACACCATGTCTGCCTTAGTTTGTCTTTGCATTGCTGCGGCCATTAGATTAGCATTGAAAGAGGCTGTCCCTACATCCTGACATCGGCGTACCATGTCAGTGATGGACAAGGTCCGTTTGCCCCCAGCTAAGGCACGCTTGCAGTCTTGGTTAGCATTGTCATAAGCCAGCTGTCTTAATAAAATAACTCCCGCCGCATTATCACTGACGCTGCGCTGGATAGCCATCGTCAGGCGGCTGACAAATTGTTCAAATGGTTCTGACGGTCCTTGTAATATTTTTGTAAAACTGGAGTTTTGTTCTCCTTTCGCCGGGAGCTTTTGCCATGCAGCTTTCCCCGCTATCATTATTTGTTGATATGCTTGCAGAGTGTAAGTTAATTGATTGGCAGTGTCCGCAAAAGGCCCAGTCCCTGTAAGCATCTCAAAAGTGATTTGAACTGGAGGTTGGGCGCGATCATTGCGACGCGCTTGCTCCGCGCACAAATCAAAAAATTCTGCCTTCCAAAGCAAATAGTCTCCGCCATCCAGGACAGTCTTGGCTAAGGTTTGCCAATCATACGGGCAAAGGATTGATGAAGCAATACTTTCTATGAGTGCCAGCACATAAGGAGCCGTGGGTCCATATGTCGTAGCACCCTGTTTCACTTCTTTTAATAATTTGAAATTCAAGAGTTCGTGGGTACGTATTATCTGACCAGGATTACCAGGGTCAGGTTGCTCCATCACAGGGAAACCCATCAACAGTTCAATAGGTATCTCCTCTCCCCCTTCCATAGCAGCCCCCATCGCTCGCTGTAGAGGTGTTTGTGCTGCTTTCGGGACCCATGAAGGGGGTGGTGGAGGGGGTGGTGCGGACGGAGCTGGCTCAGTGAAAGGATTCCACTTTCCTTTCGGCCATAGCTCAGGATTACAGTCTATCAATGCAGATTCAGGCGGGGGAGGCAAAGGGGGGTCCGGACAAATCATAGTTTCGTCCGGGCCGGAGGCCACATCTACCCCCGCCAACTTTTCCTTCAAGGGAATTTTGTGTTCAGGAGTAAGGCAAATCTTTAATACGTTCCATAAGCAGAACGCAGCGATAGGAAAAGCCTGGGGTCCTTCTTCTTGTAGTCTGGAACTCATCTGCCTTCCCACTATTTCCCATCGTTCTAAATCCACTATTCCTTCCTTTGGAAACCAAGGGCAGCATTTTTCCACGCATTCCAAAAATTGTTCAATCTGGGCAGTGGTGATAATCAACCCACGCTCCTTTACAATATCCTTAAGTAATTGGATATAATGATTCCGAGAACGGAATTGAATTTGTCCCATTTTCTTCCCTGCTGTAAGCCTGGTGTTTGAAAATGAAAGTAAACTTAAATGCCCTCACCTCTTCCGTTTCTTTGGTGAGTCACTGCGCAGTGATGAGTTGCTTCGTGAGGGTTGCGGTGCTGAGTCTGAGGGTCCAGGCTTCTTGTCCCTGTCCCTGTTCGGGCGCCATTTGTTGCCGTCTGCCTCCACGCGTCCGGCGCAGCGGGGAGACGGGCACTCGCAATGAAAGAACGCAGGCCAGGTGAGTCTCAAGGTGGACAAGGAGACTGTTTATTCAGCACACTGTGGAGGATTTTATACAGTGAGGAGCCTCAAGTGAGTCAGGGGACAGGCGGATGACTGCAAGTTTATCAGCAAGGCTGAGCTTATCAGCAAGGCTGAACTTATCAGCAAGATTGAGCTCATCAGCAAGACTGAGCTCATCACCAAGGCTAAGCTTATCAGCAAGGCTGAGCTCATGCCTAGATCTGCACGTTCCCATTCTCAGAACAGCGTCAAGTTATTCATCTAGCAGTCTGACTTCCTTCATTGCTCCTTGTAGGTCTTCCTGTGAGCACAGAAGGCCAGGTGGCCTGGCTTACTACCTAGGCCCAGATGTTAGGTCTGCCACAGTTGAAAACAGAACTTCTAATCGTTTCCTGCAAGCCCTGTTCTCCCCATGACTTTCCCATCACTATAGATAGAACCACCATCCCTCCTATCTCAAAAACCCCTATCCCTGGCATTTTCCTTGACTCCTCTCTCTCTCATTCTATCCCCAAGGTTCAACCTTCACTACATCTCTAAATTCTGATCTTTCCTCTCCAAACTGCTACCACAGTAATCCTATTCTGCCTTGATTACTTTACAAGTTTCCTTTCTGACCTCCCAGTCTCCTGTCTCTCCGCATTCCAGTCCATACTTTACATTGCTGCTAGGGTCATTTTTCTGCAAAAATGTTCAGTCCATGTTTCTCCATTCCTCAAGAACCTCCAGTAGTTGTCCTTTCACCCCTGCATCAAACAGACACTCCGTACCATTGGCTTTAAAGCACTCAATCAACTTGCCCCCTCCTACCTCATCTCCTCATCTGCTACTTCATCGTGCCGCTCTCCTTCTACAAGCCAACCTGGACACTTCACCCCTTTAATGCCAACATACTGACTCCATTGCCAGTCTACTTAATGTACCCCAATTCTGTCTATCATGCCACCAACCACTCACCCGCTTCCTGTTCCTGACCTGGAACCCCTACCCTCATGAAATCTAATGGAAAATTACTCTCCCTACTTTCAGAGCCTTACTGAAGGGACATCTCCTCCAAGGAGCCTTTCCTGACTAACTCTCATTTCATCTTGTCCCTCTTCTTTTTGCATTGCCCTTGCACTTGGGTTTACTCCCTCTATCATCCCCTCCTAAGCTCCGCAGCATTCATGTTCATAGTAGTAATTTACTTATTTATGTTAATACCTGTCTCACTCTCTAAAATGTTAGCTTTTGGGGGGATGGAAGCATGTCTACCTACTCTGCTCTTATATGGTTCTCTCCTAAACTCTTAATACAGTGTCCTGCATAATGGTAACAGCTCAATAAATACTATTAATTAAATGTTCCTAAAACATTATTCATGAAATTAATGATCTGTTATCAGAAAACACACAGTTCCCATTCCCACTGCCTGCTTCTACTCATCTTATCCCACAACTGCCTGAACTAATGCCATTTCTCCATCCTGAGGATTGTGGATAATTGTTAACATTTTCCCATACATTGAAAAGGTTCTGGGGTTTTAAAGCCTATTACAAGCTGGAGTTACTACCTAGAGTACCACATAACTGCAACACATCTTCTGTATACAAACTCCTGGTCTCCGGGGTCAAAGGTCTTTCAGACCCTCTCAGCTTTGATGTCTTCTCCTTCAGTAAGTTCTGCTCTCAGGAGGTGGCCGAGTCCAGGATTCCCACAGCCAACTCCAGGACTCTTCCTGTGATGTTGAGGCTGGAGGGGAGAGGGGGTGGGAGGAGCACAGTGGGACACTTTAGTGAGCTGCGGCTCCATTTATGAACTCTTTGTGCCCAGGCACATTAAGACAGAGGACCACAGACACAAAGCCAAGTGCAAGACTTAGACAGAGCCCTTTCAGGAGGGGAGAGTAACAGAACCCAGAAATAACCTTGCCAACTTAGCCAAGATTGTGGGGAGGGTTTTTTGTGGTATTTGTTTAGCTCTTGCTTTGTGTCTTGCATTGTACTAAATGCTGGAGTAGAAACAAGAAACTCAGAGTGCACACACTCCATGCCCCTTTGAGGGCTCACCTTCTAAGAAGGGGGGAATAGGATTTGATCTCTAGTTTATCAATGAGGAAACGGAGGCATAGAGAAGTTAAGTGAATTGTCCAAGGCCGTATAGCAGATAAAGAGTGAAGCTGGTATTAAAAACCAGTCTTCTGACTCCCAGCCAGGGGTATTTCCACTAATTCATGGTGCCTCTGTAAATGGCCTAAGTGGGTAATGGATGAGGAAATAGAAGTTGATCTGTCTTAGTCACCCAGCCCAGGAATCGGGGAAGTCTCTCTTCCTCTCTCTCTCTTTATCTCTTTCTCTTTCCCACCCTTTGTTCTTTCCAGCCTCGCAAAGCTGGAGCCCTGAAAGGGATCCATCAGAGTGGTGGAAAACGGGGATCTAAATGTAGAGGGGAGAGAGGGAGCTCTGGAGACAGCAGTGTCCCCAAGCCCCTCGGATATGCCTAGCCAGGACTCCAGCCAGTCTGGCAGCCCCTGGATCAAATCGTGGAGAAATCAGGTGACTTTTTCCTGCCCCCCAGTTTGTGGCGTTTGTTGGAGCCTTGGAGGGGTGCTGCCCGATGTGTTTTCGGGTAGCTGGAGAAGCAGCGTGGCTTAGTGGATATAGCATGGGCCTGGGAGTCAGAAGATCATGGTTTTGAATTCTGGCCCCGCCACGTGTCTGCTGAGTGACCTTGGGTAAGTCACTTCATTTCACTGGGCCTCAGTTACCTCATATGTAGAATGGGGATTAACAGTGTGAGCCCTATGTGGGACACGGACTGTGTCAAACCTGAATACCTTGCATTTATCTCAGCACACAGAACAGTGCGTGGCACATAATTAGCACTTGACAAGCACCATAATTATTTGTATTATTATTTTCATTTTCAATCTGTTCATTACCAAGGACCAGAGCTGATTATTCAAACCAAGTCTATTGCCACCCATTGAAGCATTCAATAGGGATTTTTTTTTGGTATTTATAAAGTGTGTAATATGTGCCAGGCACTGTTCTAAGCGCTGACTTAGATGTAAGCTAACCAGGTAGGACAAAGTCCCTGTCCCACATAAGGCACACAGTCTTATTAACCATTTTACAGATTGAGGTATCTGAGGATCAGAGAAGTGAAGTGACTTACCCAGGGTCACACAGTGGAAAAGAGTCAGAGCCACCCAGGTCCTTCTGAATCCTGTCCTGTTGGAAGGTGGAGCATCTGATCATTGGACGTATCTTAGACTGTGGGGATCGGCTGGATTCACAGGGGCCTCTGCTGTGGTTACTGCCGCAGGAGTGTGTGAGGCCTGTGGCCAGCTTCCTCGGTACTGTTTTCTGTCCTTGTCACCACTCTCAGACACCTGCCCGATGTGAAGGCTGCCAACTGCAGAGTCGCTGCAGGGACTGGCATTGTTGTGGTGCGTGCATAACAGAATTCTGGGAGGCTCCTCTAGTTCCAGAATCATCCCTAAGCCCCCAGCCCTATCTGCCCTCTCAAACTCCCTGGGTACCCAGAAGGGAGGGCAATTCCTAACTGTTTTTTCCTCTGATGTTTTTAAGAATGTTTCAGGGATGCAGGTGCAGTGCTTCGGGCAAGGAAAATCCCCAGGGCCCCTGCACAGCTGATTTCTCTTGTCCCAGAATGGGTTCCTCCCATTCCCAACTACAGGCAAACCACGACAATAGATTGGAACCGTCATTTTAAAAAGTTCAGGCAAATCTTCATAAGCACCCCCTTGTCCCTTGTCTCTGTGTCTGCTGGATGCAGCATCTCCCACATCTTACTGACATATTCCCTGTGGTGGGAGTGGAGACTGGAGTCCCGATCCTTGTGCTAGAGGAAAAGAGTCAGACTCTGGACTCTGATTGTCCCTCACAGCTGGTCCTTGGCTCACCTCACTTCGATGCACTCTCTGTTTACCCTGTTTCTGCACCTCCAGCTTCCCCAATCCACCAGGGGAGAAGAGAAGACTCCCTGCTCTCTGGACAGACAGTATCCAGCCACATACTACAGGGATGGGGACCTGATCATTGCAGGGATGTTATCTCTGCGGACCATGACTGTTTTCCAGAGTGGAAAGTTCTTCAATAATAGCAACAGGAAGAACTATATTCCCGAATAAGTGGGTGTTAGTGGTTATATTTAATTAATTTAGTTAAATTGTGGTACATACTAAGCACTTAATATGCACCAAAGACTGTTCTAAACACTAGTTGGACACAGTCCCTATCTCCCATGTGGCTCACAGTCTAAGTATGAGGGATGAGGTTTTAATCCCGATTTTACAGATGAGGTAACTGAGGCACAGAGAAGTTAAGTGACCAGTCCAAAAATCACACAGCAGTCATTTTCCAGAGTTGGAAGAACCCAGGTCTTCTGGCATCCAAGCTCGGGGCCCACTGATTCTTTCATTTTCTCCGTTTCTTTGGTGATTGATGATTGGGTAGTAACTGCATCCAACACTGAGTTTCTGACCTCCTTCCTAAAAGATCCAAGTCTACATTCTGAACCCTCATCATCACTACACAGACTGGACTCTCTGTCCTTCCTTCTCTCCCTTCAGGTCTTGTCCCTCAGATCATCATCACGGGTTTGAAGGAGAAATATTTCCCTCCACTCCTTCCACTCCCTCCCTCACCTCGTATCCATCAGAGCTGTGGCTTAGGGTCAGGGAAGACTTGGGGCGGCTGATGCAGAAGGGGATGCAGGGTGGCTGATACAGGTGATTCAGGACCCTGGTCCAGATGATGCTTGCTGCCACTGGACTTTGTACCCGATCTGTTCACTTGGTAGTAAACGTCCCCTGGAATGCAGGGTGGAGGTTAAGGGTGGACCCTGGGGGTGAATACTTCTGCCTCATTTCAGGTGGGTTTACAAAGACTTCCAACACTTCCTGGCCCTGCTGTTTGCTGTGGAGGAGATCAACAAGGATCCTGGACTTTTATCCAATGTGTCCCTGGGGTTCCACATCCACGAAAACTACCATCATGCTGATAGAGCCATAGAGGGTGCCTTGATGTGGCTGTCAGGAGGACGACAGACCATCCCTAATTACAGCTGTGAAAGATGGGAAAAGTCCGTGGCTGTCATCGGAGGAGCTACATCTGCCCTGTCCATCAGCATGGCAAACATCCTGGGACTCTACAAGCTCCCATAGGTAGGAGACCATTCGACTAGTCTGGTGGCATCCCTATGTAGATAAGGAATGACCAGATTGGAGACATGTCTTGTGGAAAAGGGTTCCCCTTCACTTCCTTCAATCCCACAGTGCCTGTTGAGAAGGGATGTTCCTAGGAAGGAGCAGTTTTTCAGACACAACCTAGCGCTGTGTGTGCTTCAAGGAAAAGCCAGGTTCTGAGAGTTCATTTATCCAGATTATGTAAACATTCAAGTGAATTTCTGTCGCACTCATTTTCATTGTATTTTTCTGGCTCCTAGTGCACTCCCTATCTATTCTGCAATTTTCCCTTTTAGAGGGTTAAGAATAAGCGTTAAAAAGAAAGATATGTGTGGGGCATGGAGTCAGCAGAGCATACAGGAGCCAGGGAAAAGGGATACACATGTGCGTATCATTCATTAATTCATTCATTCTTTCAATCGTATTTATTGATCGCTTACTGTGTGCAGAGCACTGTACTAAGGGCTTGGAAGTACAGGTCGGCAACATATAGAGACGGTCCCTAGAAAACAATGGGCTCCCAGACTAGAAGGGGGAGACAGACAACAAAACAAAACATGCAGACAGGTGTAAAAATCATTTACAAAATAAATAGAATAGTAAATATGTATAAGTAAAGCAAATAGAGTAATAAATCTGTACAAATATATACAAGTGCTGTGGGTAGGGGAAGGAGGTAGGGCAGAGGGGGAGGATGGGGAGGAGGAGAGGAAAAAGGGTCCTTAGCCTGGGAAGGCCACCTGGAGGAGGTGAGCTCCCAGTGGGGCTTTGAAGGGAGGAAGAGAACTAGTTTGGTGGATATGTGGAGGGAAGGCAATCCAGACCAGTGTAAGGATGTGGGCTGGGGGTCGACGGTGGGACAGGTAAGAACGAGGCACAGTGAGGAGCTTAGAGGCAGAGGAGCAGAGGATTTGGGCTGGGCTGTAAAAGGAGAGAAGGGAGGTGAGGTAGGAGGGTGCGAGGTGATGGAGAGCCTTGAAGCCGAGAGTGAGGAGTTTTTGCTTGTTTCGTAGACTGACAGGCAACTACTGAAGATTTTTGCGCTGAATAATTAAGCGCTTAGTACAGTGCTCTTCACATAGTAAGCGCTCAATAAATACGATTGATGATGATGATTTTTGAGTAGGATAGTGACATGCCCAGAGCATTTCTGTACATAGATAATCTGGGCAGCAGAGTGAAAAATCTGTTCTTTCTCCCCTTTTCTTCTCACTTGGCACTCACTACTTTTGGAGAGCTTCTCCACTCCCATGGCTTCAGCTACCCAGGCCAAGCAGTAACTCTCCAATCAGTCTCATAGTATTAAGTTCCCACATCCTCTGTCAATCTAACATTTCCACTTGACTTCCAGGGATCTGCACAGGGATGTCTCTCTGAAGCCTCAGTTTCATAAGAATGAAACTGAACTCTTCATTTTCCCTCCCGTATCCATTCCTCTGCCTAGGTTTCCTATCAGGACTGGTAACACCACTCTTCTTCCTGTTACCAAGACCCTCATTCCTGGCATGAGATTTTCTAGGAACGCTCTTGTATCAGTCTTCTCATCGATCTGCTTATCTGTAGATAATTTTGCTTTAATCTCTCCTGTTAGCCAAATGCAGTCTATGAAAACCCTGTTCCATCATGAGAAAGCTTCCCTTCATCCTTGGGGATTTCAATATCCATGTGGATGTTCCCGATAACCCTTCTGCTGACCGTTCCCTCTTACTCCTTCACTCCTTGACCTCCTGCTCCATCCCATCTTACCCACACAACAACTTGGACACACTCTATCTCATCCTTGCTATTGACCCTCACCAACTTTGAAATTACTTTATTAAAAAAATTACTAATAATTGTGGTATTTTCAGGTGCTTACTATAGGCCAAACCTTGTACTAAGTGCTGCAGATGTTAATGATGATTAGGTCCCACATGGGGATTGTAGTATTAGTAGTAGGGAGAATATGTTTTTTGAATCCCCAGTGAGAATCAATCAATCAATCAATCAATCGTATTTATTGAGTACTTACTGTGTGCAGAGTACTGCACTAAGCGCTTGGGAAGTACAAGTTGGCAACATAACAGTGGTCTCACAGTCTAAAAGGGGGAGACAGAGAACAAAACCAAACATACTAACAAAATAAAATAAATAGAATAGATATGTACAAGTAAAATAATAAATAAATAAATAGAGTAATAAATATGTACAAACATATATACATATATACAGGTGCTGTGGGGAAGGGAAGGAGGTAAGACGGGGGGATGGAGAGGGGGGCGAGGGGGAGAGGAAGGAGGGGGCTCAGTCTGGGAAGGCCTCCTGGATGAGGCCCTCTCAGTAGGGCCTTGAAGGTAGGAAGAGAGCTAGCTTGGCAGATGGGCAGAGGGAGGGAATTCCAGGCCTGGGGGATGACGTGGGCCGGGGATCGACGCCGGGATAGGTGAGAACGAGGCACGGTGAGGAGATTAGCGGCAGAGGAGTGGAGGGTGCGGGCTGGGCTGTAGAAGGAGACAAGGGAGGTGAGGCTGGAGGGAGCGAGGTGATGGAAAGCCCTGATGCCGAGTGTGAGGAGTTTCTGCCTGATGCGTAGGTGGATTGGTAGCCACTGGAGATTTTTGAGGAGGGGAGTAACAAGCCCAGAGCGTTTCTGGACAAAGACAATCCGGGCAGCAACATGAAGTCTGAATTGAAGTGGGGAGAGACACGAGGATGGGAGATCAGAGAGAAGGCTGATACAGTAGTCCAGACGGGAAAGGGTGAGAGCTTGAACGAGCAGGGTAGCGGTTTGGATGGAGAGGAAAGGGCGGATCTTGGCAATGTTGCGGAGCTGAGACCGGCAGGTTTTGGTATCAGCTTGGATGTGAGGGGTGAATGAGAGAGAGGAGTTGACGATGACACCAAGGTTGCGGGCTTGTGAGACGGGAAGGATGGTAGTGCCATCAACAGTGATGGGAAAGACAGGGAGAGGGCAAGGTTTGGGAGGGAAGACAAGGAGTTCAGTCTTCGACATGTTGAGTTTTAGGTTGCGGGCAGACATTCAGATGGAGATGTCCTGAAGGCAGGAGGAGATGCGAGCCTGGAAGTAGGGGGAGAGAGCAGGGGCAGAGATGTAGATCTGGGTGTCATCAGCGTAGAGATGATAGTTGAAGCCATGGGAGCGAATGAGGTCACCAAGTGAGTGAGTGTAGATCGAGAACAGAAGGGGACCAAGAACTGAACCTTGGGGAACTCCCACAGTAAGGGGAACCAAGGCCCAGAGAAGTAAAGTGACTTGCCAACGAGATTTGAGCTGGCATTAGAACCCAGGGATTCTGTCTTCCATCCTCGTGCTCTTTCCACTAGACTACAATGTATTCAACTGAGAGATCCTCATCTGACTTCTATCCTTCCAACCCAACTTGGTCATCTGAGGTGTTTCCCCATAGAGACGGTCACTCTATTAATCAACACTAATATTCTCATGTCATCGTGTCCCACTTGGTCTCCATATCCAAACTACCTACCGTGATGCACAAATTGACACCCTCAACACCTCCTCTCTACTGGTCTCAATTCACTTGCTCCTCTATCCCTTCACCATTATTTTACCACTAACCCAAAGCACTGGATTACCTCCATAGCACTCTTCCTTTGCTCTCGTAGACATGCCATGGAACGGTGCTGGCAGAAATCCATATATCAGGCCGACCAAGTTCATGTCAAATGCATCTTTTCCTACTCTATCTTGCGTTTTCCCCTGCCAGACACCAATCCTGCTCCATGCTTATTGACCCCTATGCCCATTGTCTTTGTCAGGTGTTTCAGATATTTAAGTCCCTCCTCAAATCCCAACGATCATTAGTCCCTCTCCTGGCTATGTATTTTGTGAATAAAATTGAAATAATCAAGCATGATCGCCCTAAATTCCTCCCTGGTCCTGTCCAGTCCCTCTCTCTCCCACTCTTTTTTTGAACCTCTCATCTTTCCCTGAAATGTCCCAAGAGGAGATCGCCTGCTTGCTCTCAAAATCTACCCCTTCTACCTGTTCTTCCGACCCTTTTTCTTTGGATCTTATTGCAGCACATGACCTCTCCTTTTTTTCCTTGTTGACTACCACCTTCACCTGTTCATTATCCAATGGCTTCTTCCCCACTGCTCGCAAACATGCTCATTTATTCCCTCTCCTGAAAATAACCCTCCTTGACCCCGCAGCTCCCTCTGATTATAGCTCCATCTCCTCCTAACATTCCTTTCCAAACTCCATAAGTGTGTTTTCTGCACCTACTGCCTCTACTTCCTTGCTGATTTCCTACTACAACCGAGCCCATTCCATCCATCCTCTAATGCCAACCTAATCGCTGTTCATTGATCTCATCTATCTTCCTGCGGACCTCTTGCCTAATGTCACGACTCTTCCAAGAAAGCTTCCCTGATCAGACCTTCATTTCCCCTACTCCCTAGCCTTTCTGGTTGGCTCTTTACCTTAGGATCACCCCACTCCTAATCCCCAAAATACTTATTTACATATCCATAATATAATTTAACATCCATCTCTGGATCTAGTCCGTTAGCCCACTGTGATTACAGAACATGCTTGCCAGCCCTGTTATATTCTACTCTTTCAGGAACTGAGTACAGTGCTCCACATGTAGTAATTGCTCAATAAATATGACTGATTGATGAAAATCTCTTTGAAGATAGGTATTGTGTTTTTTGCCCTTTTCGATCATTTCCCAAATGATAAGATCATTGATACAATTGTATTTATTGAGCACTTACTGTGTGCATAACACTGTACTAAGCGCTTGGGAAGCACAGGTCGGTACATATAGAGACGGTCCCTACTCAACAACGGGCTCACAGTCTAGAAGGGGGAGGCAGACAACAAAGCAAAGCATATGGAAACGTGTCACAGCTATATGAATATCTTTAACAAAATCAATAAAATAGTAAATAAGTAGAAGTAAAATAAATAGAGGATTAAATCTGTACAAATATATGCAAATGCTGTGGGGAGGGGAAGGAGGTAGGGCAGGGAGGGTGGAGAGGAGGAGAGGAAAAAGGGGGCTCAGTCTGGGAAGGCTAAGAGTTTACATAACTCCTGGGAAGATCAGTGCTCTTCCCAAAGAAGGACGTAAGTAAAATCTTTTGATGGATTTACCAATGTCCTCACCCATCCCAATCAGCTTTTTTGTTCTCTACCCAGATCACCTATGGCCCATTCGATACGGTCCTGAGCAAAAAGACCCAATTACCATCTATCAGGTGGCCCCCAGGATCTCCTCTCTGACTCGGGAGATAGTCCGTTTGATGGTACATTTTGGCTGGACCTGGGTCGGGCTGGTGGTGTCAGATGATATGATAGGAGAGAGATTCCTCTAGGATGTGACTGGGGAGATGGTCAGGAACGGTGTCTGTGCAGCTTTTACCATAAAGATCCCCAGTGAGAAGTTCCACTTTTATTTAGCCTGGAAAGTCTACTACAGGGTCACGGCTACATCAGCCACAGTGATGGCTGTCTATGGGGATGCAGAGTCCCTAAGCCTTCTGAGAGCTGCGATAGAGAGATCTGGACTATCCAAGATGGTTTTGATCACCACCTTTCACTGGGACTTTACTTTTAGCACTAAGAAAGTAACAAAGAACTGCAACTTTCATGGAACTTTCACTATGGCAAACCTTATTAAAGAAGTTCCCCATTTCAGGGATTTTTTACGGACAGTTAGACCAGAAAAATACCCAGAAATCATTGTCTTGAAGGAGTTCTGGGAGTCTGCCTTTGACTGTTCCTTTTCATTTCCTGAATTGGATGGAAGAAAATGCTCAGAAAATGCTTCCTTGGAGTTGTTGCCTGTGCACCATTTTTCCCTGACGATGTCTGCCCTGAGTTATAATGTCAACAATGCCATGTATGCTGTCACGCAGGGGCTCCAGGAGTTGCTCCTGTCCTGCTCAGACCTGGAATCTCGGGGAAACAAGGATTGTCTGGTTCCTCATCTGTGGCAGGTAATGTTCCCCGCTGGACGAGGGGGCTGCAAAATCAGTCAGTTAATCATTGGTGTGCATTGAGAGCTTACTGTGTGCAGACAATAGTCCTAACAATTCAGGAGAGTATATTACAACAAAGTTGGTAGATTTCTTGTCCACAAGGAGCTTTTAGTCTAGAGGTAACAAGAGGAAGGTCCTGTTGAACTGCAGGAGTGGAGGGCCTGGTCGAAACTTACACCTTCATGAGAAGGCTCATCCGTTATAGTCTGGCATATACAGGACTGGGTACAGCGACCGAGTCCTAGAAATTAATTCACTGAAATACAATTGAGGGTAAGAGAGAGGAGGAACACTGCACTAATGCAAGAGGTCCTTTCTGGGCATCTGATTAAACTGTAACTAAAGTTCGAACAATGAAAATTGGTTTGTTTAAATCATAGTCACTGGGGTATCAGCTGCCCCAGCCTCACACATTCTGGCAAAAAAGGAATATATAAATCAGTCAATCCTTCAGTGGTACTTACTGAGTGCTTATTGTGTGCCACGCACTGTATTAAGTGCTTGGGTGTGTAGCATACAACAGAGGTGGTAGACATGTTCCCTGCCCATAATGAAGAATTGGTAAATCACAAATATTATCGATCCCAATACTTATTTAAGAAGTGGTTCATCGATTGCAGGTTGAAGAGAACACAGTGCTAGACACTGAAAGCATTAAACTTAACAACATGGCAAGGGACAGGATTTTTGGATGGCACTGTGTTCCCCAGATCGGACCATCAGTGCTGCCTTCTTCAAACCTGAAGGACAACTCATATTAATTGGAATAACCAACACTATCCCACTGGGGATAGCGAGGCTGGGAAGGTGGTCACAGAATGCAACTTCATGGGTCAGCATCCTCATCATCGTGATCATCGCCATCTGCCCTCCTCTCTCCTGTGCAGAGTTCCCGATTACTGATTGCCACAAACTGATTGCTGAATGAACGAGGTCGGCAGTGTCGCTGGACCTAGGGTGAGGCTTCCCTCCACTGTTGGGCAGACATATCCCTCCCTTCTCTCCTCCTTGCTTATGCATGGATGAGATGGAAAATATTCCCATGAGGAGGTCTGCCGTCCCTGGGTTCCCTTCCATGCCCTCCATTTCATGCCGGGAAATAGAGAGAAAGAGAGAGAGAGAGAGAGAGGGAGAGAGAGAGAGAGAGAGAGAGAGAGAGAGAGAGAGAGAGAGAGAGAGAGAGAGAGAGAGAGAGAGAGAGAGAGAGAGAGAGAGTAGACTTTCCCGATTCCTGGGCTGAGTGATTGAGGCCGGAGGGAGGGTGGGGGATCTAGAGAAGCAGAGCAGTCAGCAGTGCCAAAGGTGGGGAAGAAGAAATCCCCTCCCAGTGGGCCGATTGCTCTCAGACCCCAGGTCTCCCCTTTTGCCTCCCTGTGGCAGTTTTCCTGGGAAGTCATGATAATAATGATAATAATATTGGTGATGGTATTTGCTAAGTGCTTACTAGGTGCCAGTACAGTATTAAACACTGGGATAGATAAGGGATAATCAAGTCAGAAGCAGGCCTTGTCCCAAATGGAGCCCACAGTTCAACGGGGAGGAGGAAAGGTATTGAATGGCCCATGGAAGTTAAGCCACTTGGAGAAGCAGCATGGCGCAGTGGATTGAGCATGGGCCTGGGAGTCAGAATGTCATGGGTTCTAATTGTGATGCAAACAAACGAACTGACCCTCTAAAGCCCCACTGCAGCTGATCTCACCTGCCATGGGGTCAGGAGTCTCTAGAATTTCCTTTTATCCATTTTCAGCTCCATGAGCTTCTGAGAAAGGGTCAGTTTGACAACCCTGCTGGGGAACTGGTGATTCTGGATGAGAACCGCAGATCTGCTGTAAAATTTTACATTCTGAACTTTGTGATTTTTCCCAATGGAAATGGTGAGTTGGTGAAAGTCGGGGAAGTGGACCCCCAGGCACCCCCCGACCAAGACGTCATCATCAATGAGACAATGATCGTGTGGCCTGGGGGAGCCTCTCAGGTGAGCAGCCAATGGGAATGTCCGGATGTCCTGAAGTGGTACTCCCAGACTTCTAGTCGCGATTATATTGATGGAGCACTTACTGGGTGTGCAGCACTGGAACTCGACTGTAGACTGTAAGCTCGCTGTGGTCAGGGAATGTGTCTGTTCATTGTTATGTTGTACGTTTCCAAGTGCTCAGTTTACAGTTCTACACACAGTTAGTGCTCACTAAATACGATTAAATGAATGAATGATTACCCAGTGCTGGGAAAAAGTACTTATATGGCAATGAGACACTGAGTTGGGTCCTCAAGGGATGCATGATCTGAAACTCTGAGGTGTAGAAGGAACTCAGCTCCAACTCCCTCCTAGACCCCCTCCAATCTTCCTTCCATACCCTACACTCCACCGAAACAGCCCTCTCAGAGATAACCAATGACCTCCTTCTTGCCAAATCCAAAAGCTCCTACTCTATCCTAATCCTCCACGAACTCTCAGCTGCCTTCGACACTGGACCACCCCCTTCTTCTCAACAAGCTATCCAACCTTGGCTTCACAGACTCCACCCTCTCGTAGTTCTCCTCTTATCTCTTCAGCCATTCATTCTCAGTCTCCTTTGCGGGCTCCTCCTCCCCCTCCCATCCCCTTACTCTAGGAGTTCCTCAAGGGTCAGTTCTTGGTCCCCTTCTGTTCTCTATCTGCACTCACTCACTTGGTGAACTCATTCTATCCTACGGCTTCAACTATCATCTCTAGGCTGATGACACCCAAGTCTACATCTCTGGCCCTGCTCTCTCTCTCTCCCTTCAGGCTCGTTTTTCCTCCTGCATTCAGGAGATCTTCATCTGGATGTCTGCCCGCCATCTAAAACTCAATATGTCCAAGACTGAACTCCTTATCTTCCCTCCCAAACCCTGTCCTCTCCCTGACTTTACCCTCACTGTAGACGGCACTACCAACCTTCCTGTCTCACAAGCCCCCAGTTTTGGTGTCATCCTCGACTCCAGTCTCTCGTTCACCCCGCACAGCCAATCCATTACCAAAACCTGCCGGTATCACCTCTGCAACATCGCCAAGATCTGCCCTTTCCTCTACATCCAAATCACTACCTTGCTGGTTCAATCTCTCATCTTATCCCGACTGGATTACTGCATCGGCCTCCTCTGTTATCTCCCATCCTCCTGCCTCTCCCCACTTCAGTCTATACTTCACGCTGCTGCCCAAATCATCTATGTGCAGAAACGCTCTGGGCATGTTACTCCCCTCCTCAAAAATCTCCAGTGGCTTCCTGTCAACCTACGCATCAAGCAAAAACTCCTCACTCTCGGCTTCAAAGCTGTGCATCACCTCGCCCCTCCTACTTCACGTCCCTTCTCTCCTTCCACAGCCCAGCCCGCACACTCCACTCCTCTGCCGATAACCCCCTCACTGTACCTCGTTCTCACCTGTCCTGCCATCGACCCCAGGCCCACGTCCTCCCCATGGTCTGCAATGCCCTCGCTCCATCCATCCGCCAAGCTAGTTCTCTTTCTCCCTTCAAAGCTCTACTGAGAGCTCACCTCCTCCAAGAAGCCTTCCCAGACTGATCCTCATTTTTCCTCTCCTCCTCCCCATCCCTCCCTCCCTACCTCCTTCCCCTGCCCACAACACCTGCATATATTTGTACATATTCATTAATCTATTTATTTTACTTGTACAAATTTACTATTCTATTTATTTTGTTAATGATGTGCATTTAGCTTTAATTCTATTTGTTCTGACGACTTGACACCTGTCCACATGTTTTGTTTTGTTGTCTGTCTTCCCCTTCTTGACTGTGAGCCAGTTGTCGGGTAGGGACCGTCTCTATATGTTGCAAACATGTATTTCCCAAGCGCTTAGTACAGTGCTCTGCACACAGTAAGCACACAATAAGTACGATTGCTTGATTGATTGAATGAATGAATGAATGAATGAATGAATCAGAAGTGGGACCTGGTCCCCCGACCCCCTGAAACTCTTAACTCTTAGCAGGGAGAAGGAAATGGGGGGAGGTGCAGGATGGGGGCCTTTGTAGCTCATCCTTTTTTGGGGCTCAAAACTGTATGGGATGTGGTGGGGAAGCCTCAAGTTTGGAGGCTCCAGGATCACCTAGGTAGGTATAGAACTGTGGAGCTCCACTCTCACTGTCACTATCCTCTTTCTTGAAATGGGAAAATTCCCATTGCCCTCCCTCTGCCCATCCACCAAGCTAGCTCACTTCCTCCCTTCAAGGCCCTACTGGGAGCTCACCTCCTCCAGGAGGCCTTCCCAGACTGAGCCCCTTCCTTCCTTTCCCCCTCGTCCCCCTCTCCATCCCACCATCTTAGCTCCTTCCCTTCCCCACAGCACCAGTATATATGTATATATGTTTGTACATATTTATTACTCTATTTTACTTGTACATATCTATTCTATTTATTTTATTTTGTTAGTATGTTTGGTTTTGTTCTCTGTCTCCCCCTTTTAGACTGTGAGCCCACTGTTGGGTAGGGACTATCTCTATATGTTGCCAACTTGTACTTCCCAAGCGCTTAGTACAGTGCTCTGCACAAAGTAAGCGCTAAATAAATGCGATTGATAGATTGATTGATTGATTCAGGCTCCACATTCGCAGTGCAGCAGCAGCTGTGGACCAGGATTCAGAAAACGTGCCCAGCAAGGGGCGGCTGCTTGCTGCTATTTTTGTGTCAGGTGCCCAGAGGGAGAGATTTCCCACCAGACAGGTAGATATGTGCAGAGACCCAGCTCCTCACATGACCCACCCAGAGTCTGTGGGGCACTAGGCAGATGGTGACAGATGAAGGGCATGGGGAGCCAGAGACAGTTGATGGGAAAGCCCAAGGGGCAGTCCAGAGATGGACATGCCTGACTGCAGACAGGGATGTCCAGGAGTTTTTACTCAGCAGCTTCCTTGCCCATGGGCTGGGGTGACTGCAGGGATGGAAAGCACAATCTTGGCACTGAGCGGGGGTGCTTGGGAGAGAGTGTTGGCCCAGACGGGTCAGGTTTAATGAAGAGGCAAAAATCTCAGCGTGGGCTGCGACCCTGACCTAGGTGGAGCGAAATGTGTGCTGTAGGGGGAGGTGAGACTCTGGTCCTTTTTCTTTTCTTCGCTCTTTTAAGGCACTCGATATTCATCCCACCCTCAGCCCCATAGCACTTACATGCATATCCATCATTTGTCAATTTATTTATATTACAGTCTGTCTCCCTTTTTCTACTGTGAACTCCTTCTGGGCAAGGAACGGTTCTACCCAAACTGTTGCATGTACTCCTCCAAGCACTTAGTACAGCATTCTGCACAGAGTAAGTACTGATGGACTGACTGATTGATTGATTGAATGATTCTTTCCATTCAGACTCAGAGCAGTGTGTGAAGTGTCCTGAAGATCAGTATTCAAACATTGCGAGAGATGGCTGCCTTCACAAAGTGGTGACTTTCTTGTCCCCCAAAGAACTTTTGGGGCTGATCCTAGTCTGCATGACCCTCTCCTTCTTTCTCCTCACAGCCCTGGTTTTAGGGGCCTTCATTAAGCACCGAGACACCCCCATAATCCGAGCCAATAACCTGAATCTCAGCTACACCCTCCTCATCTCCCTCAAACTTTGCTTCCTCTGTGTCCTGACCTTCATCGGCCAACCCACCACAGCCTCCTGCCTCCTCCGCCAAACGGCTTTTGGCGTCGTGTTCACTGTATCCATCTCCTCCATTTTGGCCAAGACTGTCACCGTGATTATGGCCTTCAGGGCCACCAGCTTGGGGAGCAGAGTCAGAAAGTGGGTGGGGCCCAGAGCCTCCATCTCAATAGTCCTGTCCTGCTCCCTGGTCCAGGTGACCATCTGTGTGATCTGGTTGGTCACTGCTCCCCCATTCCCGGAGATGAACACATGCTCTGAGCCCGGACTCATTATCATAGAGTGTAACGAGGGCTCCGTGATTGCCTTCTACTGTGCTCTGGGCTACCTGGGTTTTCTGGCCCTGGTGAGCTTCACTGTGGCTTTCCTGGCCAGGAGGCTGCCCGACAGCTTCAATGAAGCCAGGTTCATCACGTTTGGCATGCTGGTGTTCTGCAGCGTCTGGGCCTCCTTCCTCCCCGCATAGCAGGGCACCGAGGGGAAGGCCACAGTGACCACAGAGATCTTCTCCATCCTGGCCTCCAGTGCCGGGCTTCTTCGCTGCATCTTCATCCCAAAGTGCTATATCATCCTGCTTCAGCTTGACAAGAGCATCCGGGAGTGGTTGAAGAGGAAATGATCCCTGGGACATTCGTTCAGGGCTTCTGTGTTTATTGCTTAATATTTTTCTCTACCCCAATTTTCTTACAATGGCAGGACCAAAGGAGAGCGAAATCCAGCCATGGATATCCAGAAGGGATTCCCTGGCCAATCCAAATCAGAGGTCAGGCCTGGGTGCTCCCGTGGATCATTGGATGTTTGTTCCATGGCCTACTGGACTCTTTCCTCCTCCAGGTGGGACTCCCACGAGTCATCTGCCATCACCTACTGGGTGTGCGGGAGACCACAGTGGGCTCGAGTTCACTCAAACCTGGGGCAGCAGATGGGGGAGGGAACAATGAGGATCAACGTCTCAAAATGGGAAGGTGGAGACCCTTCCCAGTGGGACAGAACTCTCAGGGAGGAAGGAAGCATCAACGCCATTTCCCTTTCCTATTTACCCTACTTTCTGCATCAGCTATTCACTTGGGTCTTCACTCCTTAAGCCCTTAATTATTCATCCCACCCAAAGCTCCTTTGCTCTTAGGTCTTTAGGAGAAGACTTCTTTAGGAGAAACAGCGTGGCTCAGTGGAAAGAGCGTGGACTTTGGAGTCAGAGGTAATGGGTTCTAATCCCCGCTCCACCACTTAGTGGCTGTGTGGCTTTGGGCAAGTCACTTCACTTCTCTGGGCCTCAGTTACCTGATCTGCAAAATGGGGATGAAGACTGTGAGCCCCCCGTGGGACAGGCCGATCACCTTGCAACCTCCACAGCACTTAGAACAATGCTTGGCACTTAGTAAGCGCTTAATAAATGCCATCGAAAAAAGTCCATATCCTTATCCTCTGTTGCCTCCACTATGTATAATTTATTCTATAGGTTGTCTCCCCTTCTACACTGTAAACCCCTTGTGGTCAGGGATCAGATCTAACAATTCTATTGTATTGTAATCTCCCAGGGATTTCGTCCAGGCCTCTATACCTCAGGTGCTCAGTATATACCATGGATTGTTGGAATTGTTGACTGATTCATTCTTTTTTAAGACCCATGTACTTCTGCCTCCCCCATCTCATGTTCGCAAGTGACTTGGCCTCTTTCTTCACTGACAAAATTTAGACCATCAGGTGTGATCTCCTTAAAATCTTTCCTGCTCCTCTCCATTCCCCCTTCCTCCTGCCCCTTCTTCAACACTCCCATATCTCCCAGCAGTATCTCAAGTGGAGATCGCCTGCCTTCTGTCAAATTCCACGCCCTCCAACTACACATCCAATTCGATCCCTTCGCATTTTTAAATGCACTTACCGCCATCTTCATGAAGATGGAGGGCAAAAAAAAAAATAATGCCAACACAGTGACGCAGGAAGTGCAGGTGGAGAGGGCTTTGCATCGACATTCTGAAGAGCGTGTCCTCAAACTGGTTAAAATGGTGATGTAAAAGAAGACCAAGATTATAAATGAGATCAATGCAACTGTCCCTGAATCGGAGAGGACTAAAAGTCCTATCACTTCAGTTTCTGTGCAGGCCAGTTCCAGGAGAGGGTAAACATCGAAGAAATAGTGATAAATTTTATTGGGGCCACAGAAAGGCAAAAAAAAAAAGGTGCCACTAGATGAAGGAATGGAGAAATCTTCCTCCCCAATACACTGCAACCGCTGTGGCACACCGCTGTTTGTTCATGATGACCATATAGTGTAAGGGTTTGCAGATGGCAACATAGCAATTGTACACCATCCCCATGAGAATGAAGATCTTATCCCCACCAAATAAGTTCCTGATGAAGAGTCGTATCATGCAGTGGCCTGAAAGAGATGGTTTTCTTCTCAGCATATTTCTGACCAGTTTGGGAGTCACCATGGAAGTATAGAAGACATCCATGAGGGACAAGAGGAAGAGGAAGAAGTACATGGGTTGCTGGAAGAGGGGGCTGCCTCTGACGGTGATGAGGATGAGGAAATTTCCCAAGAGGGTAATGCAATGTAACAGGAAAGGAACAGTCCAAAGCAGAATATCTACAAATTTCTGTCCCTGGACAGACGTAAGAGAACAAATTCTGTGACACTGCTCCTGTTATTTTCCATCTTGTGAATGTGGAATATTTATCTGTAATGATTGAAAAAGGAAATATCAGAAATAATATGTACAAAGTCGGAATAGTTTTTATTATACTTGATTTCTCACCTAAGCCTAAAAGCCAAACTGCAGCAGATGACATATAGGCAAAACTGGGAGCTTTCAAATCAAAATTTTCATAACCTCCCTATTCAACACATCTGTCCTTCGAGTGACATCATTCTGCAAAATGAGACCCATTCAAATCCCGTACTTAGGAAAAAATACCACGGAAATTAATGGCCAATGTCTTTTAGATGAATATAAAAGTCTCAGGTGCCTTACCTAATTCTATTAGTTGTAGCCAGCTGAAACAAAACATTTTTGGCTCATTTGAAGCAATTCGCATTTTAATTGGGAAGTAATTACATACTGATATATAAATTATCTTGTTCTGTCACTGGTAGACTTCAGAGGAGTTTATATGCTTGGGGATTCCGTTAAAATAGAAGCATTGCATTTTGTGTTTACAATTCTCTCTTTGTACATAGCTGACTGACTTTGGGCATAACAAAAAAAAAGGGTGATTGATATTGTTTCAAATGTTTTGGTTCTTTTCTGACAAAGTCTGAGAATAGTGTACACAAGATACCAAACTAACATAGAAAGGGGTTAGTTCAAACCCCAAAACGTGATTTTGGTCCTGATGACTTGCCTAGCAAAATATACAGTTTACAGTCTACTGTGCTATAATCAGTATATATATATATATATATACGACATTCAAGGATCTTGTGACAATTTCCCAGCAGATAAATGCTAGAATGAATGGAATTTTATCCCAAGGGAATATATCTCTTATCCAAGAAAGCACATCAGTGCTTGACAAGGAAATACTCAGTTGCACTCAAACACAAAAGTCATTGTGGACAGGGAATGTCACTGCTTATTGTTGTATTGTACCTTCCAAAACGCTTAGTGCAGTGCTCTGTACAGAGTAAGTGTTTAATAAATAAGATTTAACGAATGAACAAAACCCATTTTTTAAATAGACAATGCCTAGAACTAGAAGACAAAAAGTAATCCATCTTACTGAAGGATTTCTCGGTGGTTCTCTGGTCAGTTTGCCAGTTCCTTTCTTGGGAAACATTAAAGGTTTTCAGGGCTACATAGAAAGCACTGCTGGATTGTTCACTTGCTTAAAAAAATGAAGCACTTACATAGAAGTAACTTCTTAGCAACTGGAGTTCCCGAGTATGAAGCAGCTTCCAGTTTTCATAAGAGAGATAGGTAAAAATTCTCTCTGACCTTTTTCTTCATCCCGTTAGGTCTGAGCATAAAAAACACTCAATGAGACTACGCCGGTAGCTCCCATCCTTGATTGTGCTAATGCTCAGAGCAGAATCAGTCTTGGGACAATCTTTGTTGAATAGACTTCATATATTGAAAGGCACTTTAAGGTCCAGATAATAACTTCCTGGGAAGACTCCAGGGAGAGAGTCTGGAAACTTGCCCCATTTGTAATGATATTTGATAAGCTCTTACTATGTGACAGGCACTGTACTAAGCATTGGGACGATGGAAGCTAATCAGGTTGGTCACAGTTCTTGTCCTGCATGGGGCTCACAACATTAATTCCCATTTTACAAAAGAGGTGACCAAGGCACAGAAAAATTAAGTGACTTGTCCAAAGTTACATAGCTGACAAGTGATGGAGCTGGTATTAGAATCCACTTCCAGGCCCTTTCTCTATCCAGTAGTATCATAAAGCATTAGAACAAAAAAAACCAATAATAATAATAATTGTTGTATTTGTATGTGTAATAATAATAATGATGATGATAATGGTATGTGTTAAGCGCTTACAAAGCACTGTTCTAAGCATTGGGGAGGTTACAAGGTGATCAGGTTGTCCCACGGGGTGGCTCACAGTTTTAATCCCCATTTTACAGATAAGGCAACTGAGGCCCAGAGAAGTTAAGTGACTTGCCCAAAGTCACACAGCTGACAGTTGGCAGAGCCAGGATTTCAACCCATGACCTCTGACTCTAAAGCCCGTGCTCTTTGCACTGAGCCACGCTGCTTCTTTATCAGAATCAAACAAGATAACAATAATAATAATTATTGTTGTATTTGTTAAGTATTTAGTCTATGCCAGTGCCTTTTGGGGGTTGGACCTAACTTGGGTGAATGTGCTGTCCATCCAGAAACTTTGTCTCAGGCTCTTAATTCCCATTTTAGTTAACTGTTTGACCTCTGCCACCGTTCTGTCTCAGTATTCTGTTTCTGAGCTCTGAGTGAGGTCAACTTATTATAAGGAGACATTTTCTTCCCTTGCCATTAGTCTTATATGTTGCCAACTTGTACTTCCCAAGCGCTTAGTACAGTACTCTGCACACAGTAAGTACTCAATAAATGCGATTGATTGATTGGTTGATTGATTATTGGAAATAGACATTGGGAACCACACAGTTAAAATCAGGCAAGTTCTGGGCAGGGAGCATTTGTGGAGTTGAGGAGTTAATTTCTTCAAAGATACCAAAGATCATCTTGGATTCTTTTCTCTCCAAGTTCCTGAAATACTATATTTTCTTTTGGTAAACACATCTGGAAGATAACAATAATAATAAGATAATAATAAGAGAAACAGCATGGCTCAATGGAAAGAGTATGGGCTTTGGAGTCAGCGGTCATGGGTTCAAATCCCATCTCCACCAATTGTCAGCTGTGTGACTTTGGGCAAGTCACTTCACTTCTCTTGGCCTCAGTTACCTCATCTGTAAAATGGGGATTAAGACTGTGAGCACCCCATGGGACAACCTGATCACCTTGTAACCTCCCCAGCGCTTAGAACAGTGCATTGCACATAGTAAGCGCTTAATAAATGCCACCATTATTATTATTATTAGTAGTAGAAGATGCAGAGTACCAAGGGAAATATATATCCAACCCAATTCTTCTCCTGCACCTAACTTCCCATCACAACTGACAGCACAGCTATCCTCCCCTTTTCTAATGCCTACAATTGTCCATGATTCCTCTCTTGCTCCCCATAGTCAGTCTATAGCCAAATCCTCCCTAAGAGAATCCTTCCTCCATATTCATTCATTCAATCGTATTTATTGAGCGTTTACTGTGTGCAGAGCACTGTACTAAGCGCTTGGGAAGTGCAAGTTGGCAACATATAGAGACGGTCCCTACCCAACAGTGAGCTCACAGTCTAGAAGGGGGAGACAGAGAACAAAACAAAACATATTAACAAAATAAAATAAATAGAATAGATATATACAATGAATAAATAAATAAATAGAGTAATAAATACGTACAAACATATATACATATATACAGGTGCTGTGGGGAAGGGAAGGAGGTAATGCAGGAGGGATGGAGAGGGGGAGGAGGGGGAGAGGAAGGAGGAGGCTCAGTCTGGGAAGGCCTTCTGGAGGAGGTGAGTTCTCAGTAGGGTCTTGAAGAGAGGAAGAGAGCTAGCTTGGCGGATGTAGGGAGGTTCCTCATGAGGTTCCATGAGGAAGGCAGGAAGAAAGCTGTAAGTAATGGGGTGGATGCAGGAGAGGTGAAAGCAAGGAATAGTGAGAATCAAACAATCATATTTATTGGGTGCTTACCTTGTACTGAGCACTTTACTAAGCAGGGTATAATATAAGAGAGTTGGTGGCCTTGTTCCCTGCCCACAAGGAACTTAGATTCTAGGGGGGAGGACAGACATTAGTATACATAAAAAAATTATGGATATATACACAAGTGTTGGAAGGCTGAGGGTGAGGTAAGTAAAAGTTGCAAATCCATGTGCAAGGGTGATGCAGAAATGAGAGGGAGTAGGGAAAATGAGGGTTTAGTCAAGGAAGGCCTCTTGCACAAGATATGAATTTAATAAGACTTGAAGGTGGAGAAAGTGGTGGTCTGTCGTATATAGAGAAGGAGTTAGGTCCATGCCCGAGGTAGGATGTGGGAGAGGGGTCAGTAGTGAGACAGATGAGATCAAAGTACAATAAATAGGTTGGTGTGAGAGGAACGAAGTGAGTGTGCTGGGCTCTAGTAGGAAATCAGGGAGGCAAGATAGAAGGGGACAAAGTTGTTGAGTGGTCTAAAGTCAATGGTAAGGAGGGTCTGTTTGATGCAAAGGTGAATGCGCAACCACTAGAGGTTCTCGAGGAGTGGTGAAACATGGATTGAATTGTTTTGTAGAAAAATTATCCAGGCAATGGAGTGAAGTATGGACTAGAGTGGAGAGAGGCAGGAGGAAGGGAGGTCAGCATGGAGTCTGATGCATTAATAAAGGAAGGATAGGATAAATGCTTGGATCAAGATATTAGCAGTTTGGATGGAGAAGAAAGGGCAAAATTTAACAATTTGAGAAGGTAGATCCTACAGGATTAGGTGACAGATTTAATATGTGGGTTGAATAAGAGAGATGAGTTGAGGAGGACAAATTTACAGCCCTGTGAGACAGAGAAGCAGCATGGCCTAGAATATAAAGCACAGGGCTGGGAATCAGAAGGATCTGGGTTCTATTCCTGGATATGCCACTTTTTCGCTGTGTGACCTTGGACAAGTCACTTAAGTTCTCTATGTCTCAGTTACCTCATCTGTAAAATAAGGTTAATGCCCCTGGGCATCCTTGAATACAATGGGAAGCAGCGGAAAGAGCATGGGTCTGGGAGTCAGAGGACCTGGGTTCTAACCCTGATTCCCCAACTATTTGCCTGCTGTGTGACCTTGGGCAAGTCACTTAACTTCTCTGGGCCTCAGTCTCCTCAACTGTAAAATGGGGATGAAATGTTCATTGCCCCTCCTATTTAGACTGTGGGCCCCATGTACGTGTCAGGGAACGTGTCTACCAACTCTGCTACACTGTACTCTCCCCAGTCCTTAGAATAGTGCTTGACACATACTAAGCACTTAACAATTACCAAAAAAAGGAGGTTTTACTTAATGAGCCTAACGCCTGGGCATCATACAAAGGTGGCCAACTAAAAACTTCACCTTGAGAGATGTTAATTATGGAAATGATAATGATGGCATTTGTTAAGCGCTTACTATGTGCCAAGCATTGTTCTAAGCACTGGGTGGGATACAAGGTAATCAGGTTATCCCACATGGGGCTCACAGTCTTAATCCCCACTTTACAGATCAGGTAATTGAGGCACAGAGAAGTTAAGTGACTTCCCCAAAGTCACACAGCTGAAAGTGGCAGAGCAGGGATTAGGACTCACGACTTCTGACTCCCACGCCCATGCTCTTTCCACTGAGCCATGCTGCTTCTCTGGACTGGTTGGTCAGTAGCGGTGTCTCCTGAATTTGGTGATGTGGTTCCTAATAACAACAATAATAATTGAATTTCGTGATTTGTACACCTTTACAGCAGAAACTAAAATTCATTCATTCATTCAATCATATTTATTGAACACTTACTGCATGCAGAGCACCGTACTAAGCACTTGGGATAGTATAATACAACAATAAATAGACACATTCCTTGCCCACAACGAGCTTACAGTCTGGGGAGGTGCGGGGACAGACATGAAAATAAATAAATAACTTACAGATATGCAGCGTGGCTCTGTGGAAAGAGCACAAGCTTGGGAGTCAGAGGTCAGGGGCTCTACTCCCGGCTCCACCACTTGTCTGCTGTGTGACCTTGGGCAAGTCACTTAACTTCTCTAAACCTCAGTGACCTCATCTGTAAAATGGGGATGAAGACGATGAGCCCCACGTGGGATAACCTGATCACCTTGTATCACCCCCAGAGCTCAAAACAGTGCTTCACACATAGTAAGCACTTAACAAATGCCACCATTATTATTATTACATAAGTGCTGTGGGGCTGGGAGGAGAAAAGACCAAAGAGAGCAGGTCAGGGTAACCCAGAAGGGTGTGGGAAAAGAGGAGAGGGAGGGGGGTTTAATCTGGGAAGGCCTCTTCGAGGAATTGGGCCTTCAATGAGGCTTTGAAGAGAGGGAGAGTAATTGTCTGTCAGATTTGAGGAGGGAGGGAGACAAAGGTAAATGAGACGTTACTCGTTCTGTTTTTATCCCAAGAATGCTTTCTTGTACCATACTTTCCTTATGGCAGTCTTCATTTCCAGATTTCTCAGGGTACAGATGAATGGATTCAGCATGGGAGCGACCACAGTATAAAGCACAGCAAACAGTTGATCCTCATTGATTGTGTTAGGAGGGAGAGTGTAGGTAGTGTTTGAGGAACAAAAAGATATAACTACAAAAGCAATGTGGGAGCTGCATGTGGAAAGAGCTCTGTTAACGACCTGAAGCTGAATACATTCTTAGGTTATATAGTAGGACAGCATAAGAAATTACCAAGACAATGAAAGTTACTAAAGACACCATCCCTGTATTGGCAACCACTAAAATGCAGTATGGGTGTCAGTACGGACCAGTTTCAGAAGGGGCTTGACATCACAGAAAAAGTGATCTAGCTGAATGAGTCCACAGAAGGATTATATGGCTACCATGAGAGTTTGGGCCAATGAATGCAGAAGAGATATGCCACAGGCGGCCAGGATTCATAGGTGGCATGTAAGCTTCTTCATGATTGTCATGTAGCATAGGGTCTTGCAGATAGCAATGTAACAGTCGTAAGCCAGTCCCACTAGAATGAAGATCTCACCCCCGCCAAAGAAATGCACAGCAAAAAGCTGAGACCTACAGTTCGTAAAATAAATTGTTTTGCTTCCAACAAGTAGGTTTCCGATCACTTGGGGAACGACGGTGGAGGTATAGCAGAGATCCATGGCAGACAACAGACTGAGAAAGAAATACATAGGCTGGTCTATCAGATGGCTACATCTGATGGTGATGAAAATGAAACAATTTTCCAACTATACTATAAGGTAACATGTTAAGAACAGGACAGAACACAGTGTTTGTACCTCCAGGTTTGGGGAAAATCCCATGAGAACAAGTTCAGTGACGTTGTTTTGTCCATGTGTTCAGTGAAATCAGTGAGGGTGCAGGAAAGCTTTAAATGATCTGAAAGAATACCAAGTATAGAATGTTAAGCAATTGTTTTCAATGTCCTATTCATGTAAATGATTCCTTACCTTAGAGGACCATGGTTCTAATCCCAGCTCTATCATATACCCGCTGTGTGACCTTGGGTAAGTCACTTCACTTCTCTGGGCCTCAGTTCCCTCATCTACAAAATGGGGATTCACTACCTGTTCTCCCTTCCGCTTAGACTATGAATCCCATGTGGGACCTGAGTATCTTGCACTTACCCCAGTGCTTAACACAGTTCCTAGCAAATAGTAAGTGCATAAGTACCACAATTACCATCATTAATTATTAATAGATAGATTATGTTAGAATATTTTCATTCCAATTCAGAACTTCAACTTGACTGCTGCACCATTTCTGCAAAGAGCAAAATCGAGAATGAAACAAAAATATTTCAACTACTAAATGTTGCAGGAGGAATCACTCCAGATACAAGAAGAGGTTTATCATACCAATCCCTTTCAGAAATGTTCACTTGATGAAGGGCCTGCAGAGTGAGGGAGTAAGATGACCCACAACTTCTGCATTTCAAGGAAGGTTGACCGGAGCATCTGTAGAAGTCAAGGGAGAAGATCTGACTTCCTGCCGACTGCTATCTTGGCTGCCTCCTCCCAGTCCTCTCCCCAAAACGTTCAACTCCTGGCAGCTGAGCTCCTCATCATCACTTTGGTCACTGCCCAATGATGCTGTAACATAGGTAGTTGGTTCCAATCAGCTTATCTCACCAATGGCCTAGGTAGGCAGCTGTGGCCCGGAGTATCCCAGTGGAATCTGCAGCCTTGAGTGGCTTTCCGCTGGCCAAGGAATTTGACAATGAATATTAGCGGGGCTTAGTGGATCGAGCACGGGCCTGGGATAATGGATGGCTGTAATGAGGTGGAGAAAGGGATGTATTCATTCATTCCATTATATTTATTGAGCACTTACTGTGTGTAGAGCACTGTGCTAAGTGCTTGGAAAGTACAAGTCGGCAACAGATAGAGAAAATCCCTACCCAGCAACGGGCTCACAGTCCAGAAGGGGTGACAGACAACAAAACAAAGAAGTAGACAGTCATCAGTAGCATCTAAATAGACAAGTAGAATTTTATATATATATATATATATATATAAAAGTATAAGTATAAAAGTATAAGTATATATATATAATAAAATAAGTAGAGTAATAAATATGATCAAATATACACAAGTGCTGTGGGGCAGGGAAGCGGGTTGAGCGGGGGTGGGGGGGAGTAGGTGCGATGGAGCTGGGAGGAGAAGCAGAGGAAAAGGGGCTAAGCCTGGGAAGACCTTCTGAAGGAGGTGAGCTCTCAGTAGGGTTTTGAAGAGGGGAAGAGAGCTAATTTGGTGGATGTGAGGAATGAAGGCACTCCAAGCCTTTCAGGCTGTATTAAATACAAGCATTGAGGTGGAGGAATCAATCAATCAATCAATCAATCAATCGTATTTATTGAGCGCTTACTATGTGCAGAGCACTGTACTAAGCGCTTGGGAAGTACAAATTGGCATCACATAGAGACAGTCCCTACCCAACAGTGGGCTCACAGTCTAATGTTTACAGTCCAATAAACAGTAAGAATTCTCGTTTCTCCTGAGCCTAGGAGAAAACCTGGGTTTATTGTACAGAGAAGAGGGTGGATAGAATAAGACATATACAGGAGAGGAAGAGAGGAGTTTTGGACATCCATTTCATTTTCCCTTCAAACACGGCTTCTAACAACACACCTTTATCATGGCCGTTTTCATCTCTCTGTTCCTCAGAGTATAGATGAGGGGGTTGAACATGGGGGCAATAATGGTGTAAAACAGAGCAAACACCTTAGCCTCGGAGAAGGTCTGGGCTGGCCGGAGGTAAATGAAGAAGGAAGGCAAGAAAGACAATGCCACCACAGTGATGTGGGAAGCATAGGTGGAGAGGGCTTTGCGACATCCTTCCAAAGAGGGGGTCCTCAGACTGGCTAAAATGGTGATGTAAGAAGAGATTAAGAATGTAAAAGTAACCACCGCAACTGTCCCTGTATTGCCGAGGACTAAAAATCCAGTCACATCAGTATCTGAGCAAGCCAGTTCCATTAGAGGGTAAATATCACAGAAATAGTGATCGATCTCATAAGGGCCACAGAAGGGCAAAAAAATTACAAGAAGCCACTGGACGATGGAATGGAGAAATCCTCCTCCCCAACACACTGCAATCCCTGTGGCACAGCGCTGCATGTTCATGATAACCACATAGTGCAAGGGTTTGTAGATGGCAACATAGCAATCGTAGGCCATCCCCACAAGGATGAAAATCTCAACCCCACCAAATAAGTGCATGGTAAAGAGTTGAATCATGCAGTCACAGAAGGAAATGGTTTTCGTCTCAGACAGCAAATCTCTGACCAGTTTGGGAGTCACCGTGGAAGTGTAGCAGAGGTCCATTAGAGACAAGTGGCAGAGGAAGAAGTACATGGGCTCCTTGATGAGGGAACTGCATCTGACAGTGATGAGGATGAGGAAATTCCCTAAAAGGATTGTAATGTAACAGGAGAGGAACAGCCCAAAGCAGAATATCTGCAAATTTCGGTCACTGGACAGTCCTAAGAGAACAAATTCTGTGACGTTGTTCCTCTTTTCCATTCTGGGAATGAGGAATATTTATCTGAAATGATTGCAAAATGAAAAACATTTAGAAAATTGCAGTGGTAATTTCATTATACATATAATTTAATATGGCATACAGTAGTGTTTATATGAGATCACTACAAGAGAAATTTTGTATCTTTGCTGAATGTACATCCCTTTAATTTCCAGTGAGATGATAAAAATATTTTTTTTAATTATTAAGCGCTTACCATGTGCCGGACACTGTGCTAAGTACCAGACTACTGGTTAATCAGAAAGGAAACATTTCTTCTCCCATATACGGCTCACAATCTAAGAAGTATGGAGAGTGGGAATCCTATCTCCATTTCATAGCTGAGAAAACTGGAGTACAACAAAAGTAGCCTGGAAAGAACAGGATCTGGGGAATCATGAGATTTGGATTTTAATTCCAGCTCTACCACCTCCCTACCGTGTGACCTTGTCCAAATTATTTACCATCTCTTTGCCTCAGCTTCCTCATCTGTAAAATGGGGATTAAATCCTTCCTCCGTCCTACTTACAATGAGAGTCCCAGATGGTACAGGGACTGTTCCTGGAATTATTATCTTGGATCTACCCCAGCGCTTAGTGCAGTGCTTTGCATATAGTATGGCCTTAACAAATACCACCATACAAATGATAGTGATAATAATTATCCTGCACCTATTATTGTATATTACACATGCCTACCAAATACCATTATATATCAAGCAATCAATCGTATTTATTGAGTGCTTAATGTTTGCAGAGCACTGTACTAAATTCTTTGGAGAGTACAATACTACTGAATTAGTAGACACATCCGCTGCCTATTATCAATAGTTATTATCAGATTGAGTGGTTCAAGATCACCCTGCAGTCCAGCAGTCCAGGGGCAGATCTGGGACTAAAATTAATGTCTCACTAGCAGTGCCATGATCTTCCCACTAGGCCATGGTGACCAAAAATAAATTTATTCCTCTGGAGATCATATGTTGAGAAGGTTTCAGAATTCCAACAATCTGATTTCCTGTCTGTAATAAAGTCCATCATTCACGGGATTCCTTTAAGGACCACCTGATTAGAACCGAGAAATCACATGAAAGTGCTTACTGAGACATTTTTGAAAACACCTTTATCTTCCTACATAGAAATGGATGGTTAAAAAATGAGTCTTATCTGTCGCATGATAGTTCAGAAAAAAACTTGTGATTTAAAAGAAGAACAAAATTTACACTCTGTGCTCAACGTTCCAAAGGGAGCCAGTCAATATGAACCTAGGTCATAGCAATCTGGCTTCCATTTTATACTAATATGACTACAGACCTGCACAGGAAAGTCCATGAACCAAAGGATGATAACTGAGAGATCAAGAGAGAATGTTCATGTTATAATTTTTTTTTAAAAAAAGCTTACCTGTTTCTTAATCTTCACACAATGATGCATTTCTGTGTACTTGATCTTCATTTCCAGTCATGTGAACCAAAAGGCTTTTCAGAGCTGCATCAGGACAGAACTCGGATCTCAGTGGAAGTCCAACCTTCACAACGGATGGAGACAGTTCCCGAGAAACTGGAGTTTCTGCATCTCAAGTCATCTCTGGTTCCCCGAGAGTCAAATTTATTTCCCTGGGGCTGTCTGAGTCATGCAACCTCACCCACCCAACCTCACCCACCTATGTCTGAGCTGAGAGGAAAAAAAAAGGAAAGAAACCCAACTGCAAACAATATTTAAACAATCAGCAAGAATGCTTAGGTAATGGAGAGCCTTTCGTAAGCTACATTCATAGACAATTCAGGTGTTTCATGTAATTTAAGTACCAGCGCAATTCACATACCTTACACAATTCCCATACCTAATGTGCCTACATCACCTAAAGAACTTTCTGTAACTGGAGAGTCTCCCATCCACTGCCCTACTCCTCCGGCTCCCTCTGCTACCAGATCCAGGATGGACTAGGGTGGGGAGAAGGCTGTGGTCACTCCCCAGGCCCAAGTCCACTGCCCCTTTTTCCCCACTCTGGGGACCCCAATGACCTCCATCACCTCTGGTTTTAGACTCAATGAGGGGCACAAATTACAGCCAGACAGTACCATCCACATGACTATGGATCAGTCCCTTCAGTCCATAATAATAATGTGTATACGGTATTTGCTAAGTGCTTATTATGTGTCAGGCACTGTACTAAGCACTGGGGTACATACAAGGTAATTGGGTTGGACACAGTCCCTGTCCAACATGGTGCTCACAGCCTTAATCGTCTTATTACAGATGAGGTACCTGAGGCACAGATAAGTGAAGTGGCAAGCCCAGGTTACGCAGAAAACATGCAGCAGCTGGGATTAGAATCCAAGATTTTCTGACTCCCAGGCCCGTGCTCCATCCATTAGGCCACGATGCTTCTCTTTGTCTCCCTAATCCTCCAAAACCATTGTTCATTCATCTCCCCATCAAACAGAAAGTCCTACCCATCTGCTCTAAGACACACCATCAGCTGCTTATTCCTACCTCACGTCGCCGATCTATTACACTCCAGCCCACAAACCTTGCTCCACTTGAACCAATGTACTTGAGTCAATACTGGTTAAAGCACTAAAATATCCCAGCCCCACAGGATTCATGTTAATGTCCTTACACTTTGCCTCGTCCTCTATATGATGTTTTCTTGTTTTTTTTTTGTTTGTTTTTAATTCAGTTCTATCCTTCTAGATTGTATGGTCTGCAAACAGGCAGCATATCTACCTGACATGGTTGCACTGTACACTTCTAAGCACTTAATACAGTGCCTTACACATGGTAAGTGCTCAATTCAATCATTCGGTCAGTCATATTAATTGAGAGCTTGCTATATGCAAAGGAGTATACTAAGCACTTGGGTGAGTACAGTATAACAATGAAGAGACACATTCCCTGCCATTCCATTGACTGCATGAATGAGGGTGGGGAAAAATGCTTCCAAGCAGAGTCCCGCTCAGAGTCTGCACTGCTCTGTCGGGCTCTCCTCAGCTCTGACCGGTCCAGCCCTGCCCGGTTCCCCTCAGTCCCTCCCCGTTCAGCCCAGCTATGCCCGGTTCTCTCTAGCTCTCTCTGGACCAGCTATACATGAACCACTGCACCCAGCTCCATCTCTTCAGGATGCCACCCTGCACTCCTTAAGACAGCCAGGTTAATGTCTATAGTCCAATTCCCTCAAGTGATCTCAACCTGGTTTGAAATCTAGCCCAAATTCCAACCAGAGCACTGGTTCAAGACATAGCCATAACTCTTGCAGTGTGGTCTAGTGGGTAGAACATGGGCCCACTCCAGTCCATACTTCATTCTGCTGCCCAGATCACTTTTCTACGGAAAACGTTCAGGTCATGTTTCCCAACTCCTCAAAGAACTCCAGGGGTTGCTCATCCACCTCTGCATCAAACAGAAACTTCTCACCATTTGCTTTAAAGCACTCCTTCATTTTGACCCCTCCTACCTCACCTCACTACCTCTCTTATCGCAACCCAGCCTGCACACTTCACTCCTTTAATGCTAACGTTCTCACTATACCTCGACCTCATCTATCTCACCGCCTACCCCTCATGCAAGTCCTGCCTCCCCCTCTCCCACTCTTCAAAGCCTTATTGAACGCACGTGTCCTCCAAGAGGCCTTCCATGACTATGTCCCCCTTTCCTCTTCTCATACTCCCTCCTGCACCACCCTGAATTGCTCCCTTTGTTCATCTCTGTTCCCAAACCCACAGCACTTTTAGGTACATATCTGTTCTTTATATATTTGTATTAATGTCTGTGTCCATCTCCTTGATTATAAACTCAATGTGGGCAGGGAATGTGTCCGTTTATTGTTGTATTGTACTCTCCCAAACATTTAATGCAGTGCTCTGCCCACAGCAAGTGCTCAGTAAGTACAACTGAATGAATGAATGAACTGGGAATCAGAAGGACCTAGGTTTTCATTCTGTCTCTGCCACTTGTGGCTTTGTGGCATTTGTGAAGACACTCAAATTCTATGTGCCTCAATGACCTCATCTGTAAAAGGGGCATTAAGCCTATTAGCTCCATGTGGGACAGACTGTGTCCAACCAGATTAGCTTGTACCTACCTCAGTACTTATGTACAGTGCCTAGCACATAGTAAACACTTAACAAATACCATTTTAATAAAAAAAACTCTGATCCTATCACCCCCTCATCATGCTTCTGAAAATCACCTTGTAGCTAGTACACTTCTGATTGTTTACCTGCCATGTGAAAATTAGCTTCACGTTATAACAAAAAACTGTAACAAAGATATCTGGACAGTCTCATGGGGCAGTTCCTTAATGCTCCTCTGACTTCTGCATCATATTGGTCAAACTCCATGAATATTGTTTCTAGTGTTCTGAAAGCTACTTCTCTTCCATTCTAGAAGGTTCACCATTTTTCCCACTGATCAGCAGCCATCTCCCTATTCGTCACTTCTTTCTCTTTCAAGTCCTAAATCCTTACATCCGGTTCAATTGCAGAAGAAAATACCACCTAGAACACTGCCCTCTTTACTTGAATGAAAGTCATGATCTCAAATAAATGCTTTCATTGACAATTCCAGGCTTCCCCAACTCCTTTAAATGATCTCAACTTGATGATTTATTCCCTTACCCTTCCTCTCCCCCTACTCCCCCTCCCCATCTCCCCACCATACTTCCTTCCCCTCCCCACAGCACCTGTATATATGTATATATGCTTGTACCCATCTATTACTCTATTTATCTATTTATTTTACTTGTAACTATTTATTCTATTTATTTTATTTTGTTTATATGTTTTGTTTTGTTGTCTGTCTCCCCCTTCTAGGCTGTGAGCCCGCTGTTGGGTAGGGACAATCTCTATATGTTGCAAACTTCTACTTCCCAAGCGCTTAGTACAGTGCTCTGCACACAGTAAGTGCTCAATAAATACGATTGAATGAATGTATACACGAATAGCCTGAGTGATGCGAAGATGAATTTTTTTAATGCTATTTAAATGCCTATTGTATGCCACGCAGTGTACACAAGAAAATCATCTTGGACACAGTATAGGTCCCACATGAGACTCAGATTCTCAATTCCCATTTTACAGGTGAGGTAGCTAAGGCACAGAGAAAGAAGATAAGTGACTTGCCCAAGGTCACACAGCAGGCAAATGGCAGAGCAGGATCAGAACTCATGTCCTCTGACTCCTAGACTTCTTCTGTTTCCACTAAGCAAGACTATTTCCCATTTAAAATCCTAAATGCTATTCCCCCATGTTTGAAAAGAATTTTCAAACCCCACTATGTGCCTCACCTACTGGTATGGAGGAAGTGAGGCAGTTATATGAGTAGAACTCACTGAGAACCCTGCTTTGTACATAAGCATTTAATAGAAACTATATCTGCTAAAACCCACACCTGCCACCACTGGACAGCACACATCAAAGATGTAACTGCCTCTTCCTAGAAGCTTACAATTAATTTTAACATCAACTGAAGACCATAATTAGCTTTCCATCTCATTGAGCAGGAATTGTTCCTTTTCCTGAAACTATCTTATTCTAAATGACATGGGGTAATGGATGGCTGTATAGACATTAAGATGGAGGAAGGGAAGTTTATAGTCTGATAAACAGTTAGAATTCAGGTTTTCACTGGGCCTATGGAAAAAAACAGGTCTATTGTATGGGGAAGAGCTGGGTATATGGAGCAGGGCAATAAGAGATGAAGGAGAAGTGGATATTTATTTCACCTGCCAGATTTTCCCTCCAAACGTGGCTTTCAGCACCACACCATTCCCATGGCCTTTTTCATCTCCCTGTTCCTCAGCATGTAGATGAGAGGGTTGAATGTGAGGGTGATGATGGTGTAAGAGAGAGCAAACACCTTATCCTCGGGAAAGGTCTGGGCCAGGCGGAAGTAAATGAAGATGCAGGTCAAAAAAAATAAACAATGCCAACACGGTGATGTGGGGAGTGCAGGTGAAGAGAGCTTTGTGACGTCCTTCCAAAGAGGAGTCCTCAGAAAGATTAAAATGCTGATGTAAGAGAAGACCAAGACAATAAATGAGATCTATACAACAATTCCAGAATTGGCAAAAATTAAGAACCCAATTTAGTGAGAAAACCCAATTAAGTGACTATCTGTATAGGCCAGTTCCAGGAGAGGGTAAACATCACAGAAATAGTGATAGAGCTTATTGGGTCCACAGAAGGGCAAAGAGATTGCTAGGAGCAACTGTATCATGGAATGGAGAAATCCAACTCCCCAGCAGATTGCCACCATTCTGTTGCATCTCTGCTGGTTCATGACGATCATATAGCACAAGGGCTTGCAGATGGCAACATAGCAATCATAGGCCATCCCCACAAGGATGAAAGCTTCAATACTGCCAAAGAAATGTATGTCAAAGAGCTGCATCATGCAGTCGCCGAAGGAGATGGTTTTCTTTTCAGACAGCAGATCTCATACCAGTTTGGGAGTCACCATGGAAGTGTAGCAGATATCCATGAGGGACAAATGAAAGAGGAAGACGTACAAGGGTTGCTTGAAGTACATGGGGCTGCCTCTGACAGTGATGAGGATAAGGAAATTTCCTAAGAGGATTTCAATGTAACAGGAGAGGAGCAGTCCAAAGCAGAATATCTGCAAATTTCTATCACTGGACACACCTAAGAGAACAAATTCTGTGACATTGCTCCTATTATTTTCCATCGTGTGAATGAGGAGCATTTATCTGTAATGACTGAAAAAGGAAATGCCATAAATAGAATGCAGAATGTTGCAATGTTTTTTATTATACATGATTTCTCACCCAGGCCTAATAACCAAACTGCAACAGACGACATATTGGCAAAACTGGGAGTTTTCTAATCAAAATTTTCATATCCTCCCTATTCAACACCTCCGTCTTTCGAGTGATAACATTCTGCAAATTGAGCCCCATTGAAATCCTGTCCATAGGAAAAAATACCGAGGAAATTAATGGCCAATGCCTTTCAGATGAATATAAAAGTTTAACGTGCCATACCTCATTCCATTAGTTATAGCCAGCTGAAGCAAATCATATTTGGCTCATTCGAAGCTATTTCTCATTTGAATTGGGAAATAAATTGCATATTAACATATAAATAATCATGTTCTGTCACTGTTGGACTTCAGAGGCATTGACTTGTTTGGGATTCCTTTAAAACTTGCCTGATGGAATCAGAATGTCTTCAGAGACTGATCTGAGGTGAGAAGCTAAGCTGCTCTCGAAGCATCCTATTTTTTTTTTTACAATTCTCTCAATACATCATTGACTGATTTTTGACATGACAATAAGAAAGAGGTGATTGATATTGTGTCAAGTGTTTTGGATTTTTTTCTGACAAAGTCTGAGGATGGTGGACACAAGACACCACACTAACAGAGAAAGGGGGTGATTCAAACCTCAAAAAGTGAATTTGGTCCAGATGACTTCTCCCAGCAAAAGATACAGTTGACAGAGATTCATCTACTGTACTAAAACCAGAGCACGTATGTGACTTTCAAGGACCTTATGACAATTTTCCAGCAGATAAATGCTATAATGAACAAAATTGTATACCTAGAGAACATATCTCTTATCCAGGAAAATGCACCAGTGCTTCACAGGGCAATACTCTCTTGCACTCAAAAACAAACCTCGATGTGCGCTGGGAATGTCACTGTTGATTGTTGTATTGTACCTTCCCAAGCGCTTAGTACAGTGCTCTGCACACAGTAAGTGCTTAATAAATAAGATTGAATGAATGAACAAAACCCTTTTTTATAGATAGATAACACCTAGAACTAGAAGACAAAAAGAATCAGTATAGCAAACATACTCCCCTACCACCTTACCGAAAGATTTCTCGGGGGTTCTTTGAACAGTATACCAGTTCCTTTCTTGGGAACCAGTAAAGGTTTTCAAGGCGACATAGAAAGCACTTCTGTATATTTCACTTGCTTAAAAAAATTAAGTATTTACATAGAAGCAACTTCTTAGAAACCGGAGGTTCCCGAGTATCAAGTAGCTTCTGGTTTTTGTGAGTGAGACTGGGAAAAAGTCTCTCTGACCTTTTCCTTCATCCAGTTGGGTCGGAGCAAAGAAAACACTCAATGAGGCTAAGCCAGTAGTTCCTGTCCTTGATTCCGGTAATGCTCAGAGCAGAAACTCTCTTGGGACAATCTTTGCTGAACAGACTCAGGATATTTAAAGGCACTTAGAGGTACAGGGAATGGCTTCCTGGGAAGACTACAGGGAGGGAGTCTGAAAACTTGCAGCATCTGTATTGATATTTGTTAAGCTCTTACTATGTGACAGGCACTCTACTAAGCATTGGGAAGATGGAAGCTACTCAGGTTGGGCACAGTTCTTGTCCCACATGGGCTCACAGCATTAATTCCCATTTTACAAAGGAGGTGACTGAGGCACAGAAAAGTCAAGTGACTTACCCTAGTTCACATAGTTGACAAGTTGTGGACCTGGTATTAGAACCAACTCCCAGGCTCGTTCTCTACCCAGTAGTATCAGAGGTATCAGAACCAAAGAAAATAGCAATAATAATAATAATAATAATAATAATTGTTTCATTTGTATGTGTAGTATCAGAACCAAACAAAATAACAATAATAATTATTTTTGTTGCATTTGGTAAGTACTTACTCTATGCCAGTGCCTTTTGGTGGTTGGATCCAATTTGGGTGGATGTGCTATAAATCCAGAAACTTTGTCTCATGCTCTGAATTTCCATTTTAGTTAACTGTTTGACCTCTGCCACCGTTCCATCTCAGTCGTCTGTTTCTGAGCTCTGAGTGAGGCCAACATACTATAAGGAGAGATTTTTCTCCCTTTACCATCGGTCTTATTGGAAGCAGTCATTGGGAGCCACACAGCTGAAATCAAGGAAGTTCTGGTCAATCAATCAATCAATCGTATTTATTGAGCACTTACTGTGTGCACAGCACTGTACTAAGCGCTTGGGAAATACAAGTTGGCAACATATAGAGACAGACCCTACCCAACAGTGGGATCACAGTTTAGAAGGGGGAAACAGAGAACAAAACGAAACATATTAACAAAATAAAATAAATAGAATAGATATGTACAAGTAGAATAAATAAATAAATAGAATAATAAATATGTACAACCATATATACATATATACAGGTGCTGTGGCGAAGGGAAGGAGGTAAGACGGTGGGATGGAGAGGGGGAGGAGGGGGAGAGGAAGGAGGAGGCTCAGTATGGGAAGGCCTCCTGGAGGGGGTGAGCTCTCAGTAGGGCGTTGGAGGGAGGAAGAGAGCTAGCTTGGCGGATGTTGGGAGGGAGGGCATTCCAGGACAGGAGGATGACGTGGGCCGGTGGTTGACGGCGGGACAGGCGAGAACGAGGCACGGTGAGGAGATTAGTGGCAGAGGAGCGGAGGGTGTGGGCTGGGCTCTAGAAGGAGAGAAGGGAGGTGAGGTAGGAGGAGGCGAGGTGATGGAGAGCCTTGAAGCCGAGGGTGAGGACTTTCTGCCTGATGCGCAGATTGATTGGTAGCCACTGGAGATTTTTCTGGAGATTTTTGGTCAGTTGAGGAGTTAATTTATTCAAAGACAGCAAAGATAATCTTGGATCCTTTTCTCCCCCAGTTTTTTGAATTACTATATTTTATTTTGGTATACCCATCTAGAAGATGTAGAGTGCCAAGGGCAATATATGTTCAACCTTCATCCTTTCCAAATCTTCTCTTCTTCCTACCTAACTTCCCATCACAACTGACAGCACAGCTAACCTTGAGGTTTCTAATGCCTGCAATTGTGGGTTTATCCTTGATTCCTCTCTCATTCCCCATAGTCAGTTTATAGCCAAATCCTCCTTAAGAGAATCCTTCTTCCATATATCCAAGTTCCTGGAGGAAGGCAGGAGGAAAGTTGTGAATAAAGGGGTGGATGCAGGAGAGGTGGGAGCAAGGCACAATGAGAATCAAGCAATCATACTTGGAAGTGGTGGAAAGCTAAGGGTGTGCTAAGTAAAAGTTGCAAATCCAAGTGCAAGGGTGATGCAGAAATGTGAGGAAGTAGGGAAAAGGAGGTTTTAGTCAAGGAAGGCCTCTTGCACGAGATGTGAGTTTAATAAGACTTGAAGATGGGCAAAGCGATAGTCTGTCATTTATAAAGGTGGAGGAAGTTCCAGGCCAGAGGCAGGATGTGGCGGGGGGTCATTGGTAAGATAGATGTGATCAAAGCACAGTAAATAGGTTGGTGTGGGAGGATCTAAGTGAGCAAGCTGGGCTGTAGTTGGAAATCAGGGAGGTAAGATAGGAGGGGACAAAATGGTTGACTGGCCTTAGGCCAATCATCATCATCATCAATCGTATTTATTGAGCGCTTACTATGTGCAGAGTACTGTACTAAGCGCTTGGGAAGTACAAATTGGCAACATATAGAGACAGTCCCTACCCAACAGTGGGCTCACAGTCTAAAAGGGGAAGACAGAGAACAAAACCAAACATACTAACAAAATAAAATGAATAGAATAGATATGTACAAATAAAATAAATAAATAAATAAATAGAGTACAAAAACATATGTACAAACATATATACATATATACAGGTGCTGTGGGGAAGGGAAGGAGGTAAGATGGGGGATGGAGAGGGGGACGAGGGGGAGAGGAAGGAAGGTGCTCAGTCTGGGAAGGCCTCCTGGAGGAGGTGAGCTCTCAGCAGGGCCTTGAAGGGAGGAAGAGAGCTAGCTTGGCGGATGGGCAGAGGGAGGGCATTCCAGGCCCGGGGGATGACGTGGGCCGGGGGTCGATGGCGGGACAGGCGAGAGCGAGGTACGGTGAGGAGATCAGCGGTGGAGGAGTGGAGGGTGCGGACTGGGCTGTAGAAGGAGAGAAGGGAGGTGAGGTAGGAGGGGGCGAGGTGATGGAGAGCCTTGAAGCCGAGGGTGAGGAGTTTCTGCCTGATGCCAATGGTAAGGAGGTTCTATTTGATGCAGAGGTGAATTGGGCAACCACTAGGGGTTCTTGAGGAGTGGTGAAACATGGACTGAATGGTTTTGTAGAAAAATGATCCAGGCAACGTAGTGAAGCATGGACTAGAGTGGAGAGAGTCAGGAGGAAGGGGGGTCAGCATGGAGGCTGATGCAGTAATCAACGAGGGAGAGGAACTTGTACTTCCCAAGCGCTTAGCACAGTGCTCTGAACACAATAAGTTCTCAATAAATATGATTGACTGAATGAATTAGTTAATTAATAAGAGCTTGGATCAGATATTAGCAGTTTGGCTGGAGAGGAAATGGCAGAATTTTATGATTTGATAAGGTAGGATTTGGTGACAGATTTAATATGTGGGTTGAATAAGAGAGATGAGTTGAGGAGAAGACCAAATTTACAGCTATTTTGTAAGACAGGGAAGCAGCATGGCCTAGTAGATAAAGCACAGGGGTGGGAATCAGAAGGATCTGGGTTCTATTCCTGGATAAACCACTTGACTGCTGTGTGTCCCTGGGCGAGTCACTTAATTTCTCTGTGTCTCAGTTACCTCATCTGTAAAATATGGATTAAGACAGTGAGTACTGTGTGAGACATAAAATGCATCCAACCTGATAAACTCATATCTACCCCAGTGCTTAGTACAGTGCCTGGCACAGAGTAAGTGTTGAATAGATACCACTAAAAAAAGGGAGGATGATGGTGCTGCCTACAGTGATGGGAAAGTCACAGGGAGGAAATGATTTGGGTGGGAAAATAATGAGTTCTGTTCCAGACATGTTAAATTTGAAATGTTGGCTGGACACCCAAGTATAGCTGTCCTGAAGGCAGAAGGAAATACAAGACTGCAGGAAAGGAAAAATATCAGGACTGGAGATGAGCTTGGGAGGGGCAGAAGGAATAAACTGGGTGATTGTGACGAGACCAGACATGTAAGGTTAATGCGGCTGGACATCCTTGAAAATAATGGGAAGCAGTGGAAAGAGCATGTTTCTGGGAGTCAGAGGACCTGGGTTCTAATCCTGATTTCCCCAACCACTTGCCTACTGTGTGACATTGGGCAAGTCACTTAACTTCTCTGGGCTTCAGTCTCCTCAACTGTAAAATGGAGATGAAATGCCTGTTGTCCCTCCTATTTAGACTGTGGGCCCCATGTACACGTCAGGGGACGTGTTTACCAACTCTGATACACTGTACTCTCCCCAGTCCTTAGAATAATGTTTGAAACTTAGTAAGCACTTAACAAATACCAAACAATAGGAGCCTTTGCTTATTTTTGCCTCACCATTGGGCTTCATACAAAGATAGCCAACTAGAAACGTCACCCTGAGAGACAATAATCATGGAAATGTCCGTACCTGGTGGTCTCTAGTGGTGTCTCCTATATCTGGTGATGTGGATCATAATAACAACAATAGTAACAATTGAATTTTGTGATTTGTATACCTTTAAGGCAGAATCTAAAATTCATTTATTCATTCAATTGTATTGATTGAGCGTTTACTGTGTGCAGAGCACTGTACTAAACACTTGGGAGAGTAACATACAACAATATGTAGACACATCCTTTGCCCACAACGAGTTTACAGTCTGCAGAGGTGGGGGGACAGACATTAAAATAAATAAATAAATTACAGATATGTGCATAAGTGCTGTGGGGGTGGGAGGGGAAAAGAACAAAGAAAGCAACTCAGGGTGATGAAGAAGGGAGTGGGAGAAGAGGAAAGTGGGAGTTTAGCCTGGGCAGGCCCTTTGGAGGAGTTGGCCCTCCAATGAGGCTTTGAAGAGAGGGAGAGTAATTGTCTGTTGGATTTGAGGAGGGAGGGAGACAAAGGTAAATGAGACGTCACTGGTTCTGTTTTTATCCCAAGAATGCTTTGTTGTACCATACTTTCATTTCCAATTTTCTCAGGGTGCAGATGAAAGGATTCAGAATGGCAGCAACCACAGTATAAAGAACAGCAAACATATGATCCTCACCGATGGTGTTAAGAAGAAGAGTGTAGGTGAAAATACAAGTAGCAAAATATATAACCACAACAGTTATATGGGAGGTGCATGTGGAAAGGGCTCTGTAAATGACCTGAGCTGAAAATGTTATTAGGTTATAGAGTATGGCAGCATAAGAAATCACCAGGATGAAGAAAATTATTAAAGAAGCTGTCCCTGAATTGGCAACCACTAAAACGTTTATGGTATGGGTGTCAGTGCAGACCAGTTTCAGAAGGGGCTTGACATCACGAAAGAAGTGATCTAGCTGATTGAGTCCACAGAAGGATAATTTGGCTACCATGAGAGTTTAGGCCAATGAATGCAGAAGGGCTAACCCATAGGCAGCCAGGATTAATAGGTAGCATGTCAGCTTGATAATTACTGCCATGAAGTGTAAGGGTTTGCAGATAGCAATGTAACAGTCATAAGCCATTCCCACTAGAATGAAGATCTCAACCCCGTCAAAGAAATGCACAGCAAAGAAGTGAGCCAAACAGTTGGAAAACTAAATTGTTTTGCTCCCAACAAGGCGGTTTAAGTTCATCTGGGGAACATTGGTGGGGGTACAGCAGAGATCCATGGCAGAAAACAGGCTGAGAAAGAAATACAAAGGCTGGTCGATCAGATGGCTACATCTGATGGCGACGAAAGTGAGAAGATTTCTCAAGAACACTATAAGGTAACGTGTTAGCTGCTGAACGCTGCTGGCGAAATTCTAAACACCAAGCCAACCTCGTTCACCTCAAATTTATCTTTTCCTGCCTTAACTCTACCCTCTCCTCTGACAGACAAAACGATTTCACCTCTCTTATTGACACCCATGCCCATCATCCCCTTCAGCTCTTCCGTACATTTAACTCCCTTCTCAGGCCTCCTGCTCCTCCCCTTTCTCCTTCCCTCACCCCCAACAATCTGGCCTCCTACTTCATTACTAAAATTAACTCCATCAGGTCTGAGCTCCCCAAAGTCACTCCTCACCCTTCTCCAACCCCCCGGCCCTCAACCCTCTCTGCTACTCTCCCATCCCAGCAGTATCCTCAGCTGAGATATCCTTCATCTTCTCAAGTGCTACTCTGGCCACCTGTGCTTCTGACCCCATTCCCTATCATCTTATGAAATCTCTCGCTCCGTCCCTCCTCCCCTCCTTAACTTCCATCTTCAACCTCTCACTGTCCACTTGTTCCTTCCCCTCTGCCTTCAAACATGCCAACGTCTCCCCTTCCTAAAAAAATCCTCTCTTGATCCCACCTCACCTTCTAGTTATCGCCCAATCTCCCTCCTACCATTCCTTTCCAAACTCCTTGAACGAGTCGTCTACACCCACTGTCTCGAATTCCTCAACGCTAACTTTCTCCTCGACCTCCTCCAATCTGGCTTCTGGCTTCCATCCCCTACATTCCACGGAAACTGCCCTCAGAAAGGTCACCAATGACCTCCTTCTTGCCTACTCCAATGGTTCTACTCTATCCTAATCCTCCTCGACCTCTCAGCTGCCTTCGACACTGTGGACCACCCCCTTCTCCTCAACACCTTGGCTTCACAGACTCTGTCTGCTCCTGGTTCTCCTCTTATCTCTCCGACCGTTCGATCTCAGACTGCTTTGCGGGCTCCTCCTCCCCCTCCCATCCCCTTACTATAGGGGTTCCTCAAGGGTCAGTTCTTGGTCCCCTTCTTTTCTCTATCTACACTCACTCCCTTGGTGAACTCATTCGCTCCCACGGCTTCAACTATCATTTCTACGCTGATGACACCCAAATCTACTTCTCTGCCCCTGCTCTCTCTTCCTCCCTTCAGGCTCATGTCTCCTTCTGCCTTCAAGATATCTCCATCTGGATGTCTGCCCTCCATCTAAAACTCAATATGTCCAAGACTGAACTGCTTATCCTCCATTCCAAACCCTGCCCTCTCCCTGACTTTCTCATCACTGTTGATGGCACTACCATCCTTTCTATCTCACAAGCTCACAACATTGGTGTCATCCTCGACTCTGCTCTCTCGTTCACCCTTCACATCCAATCTGTCACCAAAAACTGCCGGTCTCACCTCTGCAACGTCTCCAAGATCCGCCCTTTCCTCTCCATCCAAACCACTACCCTGCTGGTTCAATCTCGCATCCTATCCTGACTGGATTACTGCATCAGCCTCCTCTCTGATCTCCCATCCTCCTCTCTCTCCCCACTTCAATCTATGCTTCATGCTGCTGCCCAGATCATCTTTATGCAGAAACGCTCTGGGCATGTTACTCCCTTCCTCAAAAATCTCCAGTGGCTACCAGTCAACCTATGCATCAGGCAAAAACTCCTCCCTCTCGACTTCAAGGTTCTCCATCACCTCACCTGCTCCTACCTCACCTCCCTTCTTTCCTTCTACAGCCCAGCCCGCACCCTCAACTCCTCTGCCGCTAACCTCCTCACTGTGCCTCGTTCTTGCCTGTCCTGAAGTCGACCCCCAGCCCATGTCCTCCCCATGGTCTGGAATGCCCTCCTTCCACACAACCGTCAAGCTAGCTCTCTTCCTCCATTCAAAGCCCTACTGAGAGCTCACCTCCTCCAGGAGGCCTTCCCAGACTGAGCTCCCTCCTTCCTCTCCCCCTCCCCATCCCCCTGCCCTACCTCCTTCCCATCCCCACAGCACCTGTATATATGTTTGTACAGATTTATCACTCTACTTATTTTACTTGTACATATTTACTATTCTATTTATTTTATTTTGTTAATATATTTTGTTTTGTTGTCTGTCTCCCCCTTCTAGACTGTGAGCCCGTTGTTGGGTAGGGACCGTCTTTATATGTTGCCAACTGGTACTTCCCAAGCGCTTAGTACAGTGCTCTGCACACAGTAAGCACTCAATAAATAGGATTGAATGTTAAGAACAGGACAGAGCACAGTGTTTGTACCTCCAGGTTTGGGAAAATCTCATGGGAACACATTCAGTGACATTGTTGTCCATGTGTTCAGTGAAATCAGTAAGGGTGCAGGAAAGCTTTAAATGATCTGAAAGAATACCAAGTATACAAAATTAATCAATTGTTTTCAAGGTCTGGTTCATGTAAATGATTCCTTACTGAAGAGGACTGTGGTTCTACTCCCAACTCTATCCTGTACCCGCTGTGTTACCTTGGGCAAGTCACTTCACTTCTCTAGGACTCAGTTTCCTCATCTACAAAGTGGGGATTCAATACCGTTTCTCCCTTCTGCTTAGACTATGAACCCCATTTGGGACCTGATTATCTTTCACTTACCCTAGTGCTTAGCACAGAGCATAGCAAATAGTAAGTGCCTAAGTTCCACAATTATCATCATCAATTATTAATAGATAGATTATGTTAGAATATTTTTATTCCAATTCAGAACTTCAATTCAGTTTGACTGCAAATTGTAATCCTTTCTGAAAATAGCAAAATCCAGAAGGAAATAAAAATATTCCAATTGGTAAATGTTGCAGGAGGAATCCCTGCAGATACAAGAAGAGGTTCATCGTAGTGATCCCTTTCAAATGTGTTCACATGATGAATCGGTCTGCAGAGTGAGGGAGTAAGATGACCCACAACATCTGCAATCCATGGAAGGTTTATTGGGGCATCTGTTGAAGTCAAGGGGGTAGGCCTGATTTCCTGCCAACTGCCATATTGGCTGCCTCCTCTAGTCCTCTCCCCAACACGTTCAACCCCTAGTAGCTGATTTCCTCATGATCTTCACTTTGGTCACTGCCCAATGATGTTGTAATATAGATAGTTGGTTCCAAGCAGCTTATCTCATCCAATGGCCTAGGTCAGCAGCTGTGGCCAGGAGTATCCCAATGGAATCGCAGTCTTGGGCAGCTTTCCCCTGGCCCAAGAATTTGGCAATGAGAATCAGTGTGGCCTAATGGATAGAGCGCAGGCCTGGGAGTCAGAAGAACCTGGGTTCTAAATCCTGCTCTGTCACTTGTCTGCTGTGTGACCTTGGGCAGTTTACGTCACTTCTCTTTACCTCAGTTACCTCATCTGAAAATGGGAATTAAGACGTTAGCCCCATATGGAACGGGGACTAGGTTCAACCTGATTACCTCGTATCTATCCCAGTGTTTAGCACAGTGACTGGCACATGATAAGTGCTTAGAAAATACCATAACATCGAAGAACAAAGGAGCGAAAAGATTTGGAAGAGGACAAAGAGGAAGAGGAAGGGGAAGACGTCCCTTACAAATACTTTCAAGGCTAGAAAAGAGAGTAAATTTAAAATTCCTTTGAACTAAACAAGAATGACATAGAAAAAGAGAGAGACAGCATATTTCCAAATTCACTTTACCTTTAGATGAGAAGATTCCAATGATGTTTATTACACAGTCTTCTTTCTTTATTTCCTGGGGAAATAATGATCTAGGAAGGTTGATTTCCATGCCCCAGCCTGGACAATAAGGCTGGTGGGAGAAAGGGGATAAGATTTTCCTACAGTGAGGTTTCTAGGCACTTCACCTGTCAGTTCTAAATAGGTATTTGGGGATGGTCGGGATATGGCAGTTATTTAAGCATCCTCTTCTCCCTTGTCATCATCCACATGAACAGCAATACCTGAACTGTGGGTCTGAGCAACTGTGCCAGAAAGTTCTGCCCAGGATCCTGTCAGTCTATGAGAGTCCATGTGGCACACAAAAATATTGCCACATCTCAACACACCCTGGTGTGTTTGTAGGTGAATGAATATAAAACCTTTTTCCTATGGGCCAAGGTCTTGAGAGTCCTGTTCTGTACATGTAAAATTCCTTTACGGGCTTTTATTGAATTGCCCCCTACTGCTCAAACATTAATATTCTTTTCCTCAAAGTGCAGCCACTGTGGGCAGGAAAGGTGTCTGTTCATTGTTGTATTGTACTCTCCCAAGTGGTTGGTACAGTACTCTGGACAGTGCTTGGCACATAGTAATCGCTTAACAAATACCAACATTTTTATTATTAGTCGTAGTAGGCACTCAATAAATACAACTGACTGACTGACTGACAGGTCCATCTTACCCTAGAGCCAGTTGAGGTGCCCGTTGCTCCTAAAGGACAGCAATAAACTCTTGGAAGCCAAAATGGCCTGAGTCTGCTGAGTCATTCTTTCTCATCTTCATGAGCTCAGGAAGAACAGAAAAGCTGTTAGGTTGCACCAAGTTCTCTGATGAACCAGCCCAAAAATCCTCCATAAAATATTTAAAAGCATATGAAGACTCAAGGGAACCAGTCTCCGAGGGACTGTCCAGCTGTGAACTTTAGCATATGAGTCTAAGGAACCTGGTATCAGTTTCATCATCTGATGAAGAAAGCTTACTTGTTTTTCTTTTCAGTTGCTTCCTTTCTAATTCAGGTAACCAAATCTCAGCTAACTGAAAGGCTAGCATGATGAGTTCTTCTCTGCATCTCCTCCAACTCACCCTTCCACTCTCACTCTCTTTTTTTTAATGGTATGAGTTAAGTGCTCACTATGTGCCCGACACTATACAAAGCACTAGGGTAGATTCAAGATCATCAGGTAGGACACTGTCCTTGTCCCACATGGAGCTCACAGTCTTAATCCCTGTTTTATAGATGAGGTAACTGAGACACAGAGAAATAAAATGACTTGCCTAAAGTCACACAGCAGACAAGTGGAGGAGTCAGGATTAGAACCGAGGTCTGTGCTCTTTCCACTAAGCAACACTGCTTCTCTTCTTTCTTCTCCCTTCTAGCTCCCTTCATATTTACTCTACCTCTATTGTTGCTACTTTCTACTGATCAGTTCCTTCCTTCTTGCCTCATCTCATCCACCCCTCAAGTCCTTTTGATCTAGTGCCCCCCTAAACTCTTTGCAGAGGTGCTTGTTCACACCGAGAGAGCCAAATATCTCATTCACTGAACAAAAATCAGATGCTCAGTGGCCAAGTTAAGTTGAGAGATCTGATGGGTTTCGATTGTGAAACCCCTGAGGGACAGGGTCAGGGTCTAATTTCCATTTGTGGATTTTCTCCCAGATCTTAATACAGTGGTCCACACACAGTGAGTGCTTAGCAAATGCTGTTACTGCTTTTGTAAACTATTCCTTTGATTTCAAATGTTAGGGAGATTCAGTACCTTCACTCATTCATTCATTCATTCATTCGATTGATGATGATTCAGTCGTATTTATTGAGCGCTTACTATGTGCAGAGCACTATACTAAGCGCTAGGGAAGTACAGGTTGGCAACATATAAAGATGCTCCCTACCCAAAAATTCGCTCACAGTCTAGAAGGGGAAGACAGACAACAAAACAAAACATGTAGACAGGTGTCAAAGTCGTCAGAACAAATAGAATTAAAGCTATATGCACATCGTTAGAGAAGCAGCGTGGATCAGTGGAAGCAGCACGGGCTTTGGAGTCAAAGGTCATGGGTTCAAATCCCGGCTCCGCCAAGTGTCAGCTGTGTGACTTTGAGGCCCAAAGAAGTTAAGTGACTTGCCCAGTTACCTCATCTGTAAAATGGGGAGCAAGACCGTGAGCCCCCAGTGGGGCAACGTGATCACCTTGTAACCTCCCCTGCGCTTAGAACAGTGCTTTGCACATAGTAAGCACTTACTAAATGCCATTATTATTATTATTATTATCATTAACAAAATAAATAGTATAGTAAATATGTACAAGTAAAATAAATAGAGTAATATATCTGTACAAATATATATACAAGTTCTGTCGGGAGGGGAAGGAGGTATGGCAGTGGGGATGGGGAGGAGGAGAGGAAAAGGAGGCTTAGTCTGGGAAGGCCTCTTGGAGGAGGTGAGCTCTCATTAGGGCTTTGAAGGGAGGAAGAGAGCTAGCTTGGTGGATGTGTGGAGGGAGGGCATTCCAGGCCAGGGGAAGGACATGTGCCAGAGGTCGACGGTGGGACAGGCGAGAGCAAAGTACAGTGAGGAAGTTAGTGGAAGAGGAGTGGAGGGTGCAGGCTGGGCTGTAGAAGAAGAGAAGGGATGTGAGGTAGGAGGGGCTGAGGTGATGGAGAGCCGTGAAGCAGAGAGTGAGGAGTTTGTTGCAAACTTGTTGCAATCTTGTAGCAGATGTATCTGTTCAGGTCTTACTCCCTTGATAATGTTGTGTTGTTGATGACGGTGGCAAGGGTCCATCATAGAACATTCCATAAAGGTAGAAAACGTGCTTTTTCATTGATTAATCTCTATATACAAGTCTCCATTATTGCCTAATACCATATGCATATGGCTGATTACTGAGTGCTGTTTCAATCTTTTTTGGCCATTTGTGGCTTAGATTGTGATGGGTTTGGGGTTTTAAACTTAAAAAGGTTCATTATTTTAGCCTTAACCTAAACATTAGTTATAATCTAAACCTGGGCCTAGTCACACAGTAGTAGTAGAGCTGGAGGGAGAGAGAGGGAGGAAAAGGAGGAGCGAGAGAAAGAGAAAGAGAGAGGGAAGAAGAGAGAGAGGGAGAAAGAGAAAATGTATTGGCTCAAAGGCAGCACACTCACCTATTATATTGTTATACTGTACTTTCCCAAGCTCTTAGTACAGATCTCTGCACATAATAAAGAGCTCAATAAATATGATTAATTGATTCCTGGGGTCAGAAAATATATAAATACATATATTTATAGAAGGGAAATAGTAAATAATTAATTATCTGCTTCCAATTCTGCTCTATCAGGCTGAGAGTTTAATGCAGTCACCTTTTCTTAGTATTGGAAAATTGGATAATAACAATAATAATAATAATAACAATAATCATTCAGTGTTTAGTAGGTGTCCAATACTCTGCTAATTGCAGGGGGTAGAGACAAGATCATCAGATGGACATAGTCCCTGTTCTAGGCAGGGATCAGAGTCTAAGGGGTTGGGAAATAGGTTTCTGATTCCTCTTTTCAGATGAGGAAAGTGAGGCCAAGAGCAGTTAAGCAACTTGTGGAAAGTCACTCAGGTTAGTGATGAAGCTGGTATTTGAACCTGGGTCTTCTAACTCAGTCCCATCCTTCTTTCAATTTGGCTACACAATTAGATTAATGGCTTCCAGTCTTGATATCTTCCAGGTAATAAGGTCTACATCCTTGCATGCAGTCAGGGGGAATAAAATCGTCCAGTCGTATGAGTATTAAAGGCAAAATAGACACAGAAAGCAAGCAATGGTCCTCTAATAATTTCCTTCAAGATTGGTTTTCATATGAATTCATGTTGGGATTTTCAGGCTTTAGCATACTAACAATAATAATTATTTATGGCATTTGTTAAGCACTTACTCTGTGCCAGGCACTGTACTAAGCTCTGGATAGTAGTCTCTTAACTGTATGGAGCCAGTGTCTGAAGTGTGAGGGAGGAACTATGATAAATGCAGGCAGGGCAGATGCAAAATGTGCAGAGTAAATGAATTTTTCAGTTCTGAATATTTTTGAAAGTTATTTGCAAAGGTAACTTACTGTCTCACTGAGAGGAACCATGATGCCACAAGCACATTGAAACGAATCACACAAAACAGCTGGTTTCATTTTTAATTACAAAATGATGACTGTTACAGTAGCCATTGCACATGCAAATGACTACCATTTAAAATTGTTCTCAAGAAGGACATGAAGAGTTCCATGATCTTGAAAATTTTGTAAGAGGGATAGCCTTGGCATAAGCCCACGATAGAATGGTTGATAGCCATGTGATGTTAACCCTGCCACAAAGAAACCAGACATGCTGATGATCATTTGATCTACACTATGAAAGGATCATGTCTACCAATTCTGTGTTATTGTACTATTCCAAGCACTTGCTACAGTGCTCTGCACTATATAAGTAGTCAATAAATACCACTGCTTGACTGGAACTAGCAGGCGGTCGGGAAATACAACGTGTGAGTATGCTAATGTGCTAATGTGCACTAATGTGTCCAGAAAACACATGCTAATGCTAATGCATAATACTTTGCTGAAGTGTACAGAAAACAAGAGAACTGGAAGTCAATTTTATGCATTTATGTTATTTCTGATAACACTTTCCTACACCATACCTTTCTCATGGCAAGCGTGGCTCAGAAGAAGGAGCACGGGCTTGGGAATCAGATGCCATGGGTTCTAATCCCAGCTCTTCCACTTGTCAGCTGTGTGACTTTGGGCAAGTTACTTAACTTCTCTGTGCCTCGGTTCCCTCATCTGCAAAATGAGGATTGAGACTTTGAGCCCCATGAGGGACAACCTGATTATGTTGAATCCCACCCAGTGCTTAGAACAGTGCTTGGCACATAGTAAGCACTTAGCAAATGCTATCATTATTATTATTATCATTACCTCGGTGTATCTCAGCATGTAGACGCAGGTGTTGAACATTGCCAAGACCCGCCCTTTCCTCTCCATCCATACCGCTACCCTGCTCATTCAAGCTCTCATCCTATCCCGTCTGGACTACTGCATCAGCCTTCTCTCTGATCTTCCATCCTCGTGTCTCTCCCCACTTCAATCCATACTTCATGCTGCTGCCCGGATTGTCTTTGTCCAGAAACGCTCTGGGCATGTTACTCCCCTCCTCAAAAATCTCCAGTGGCTACCAATCAATCTGCGCATCAGGCAGAAACTCCTCACCCTGGGCTTCAAGGCTTTCCATCACCTCGCCCCCTCCTACCTCACCTCCCTTCTCTCCTTCTACAGTGCACCCCGCACCCTCCGCTCCTCTGCTGCTAATCTCCTCACCATACCTCGTTCTCGCCTGTCCCGCCATCGACCCCCGGCCCACGTCATCCCCCGGGCCTGGAATGCCCTCCCTCTGCCCATCCGCCAAACTAGCTCTCTTCCTACCTTCAAGGCCCTACTGAGAGCTCACCTCCTCCAGGAGGCCTTCCCAGACTGAGCCCCTTCCTTCCTCTCCCCCTCGTCCCCCTCTCCATCCCCCTCATCTTACCTCCTTCCCTTCCCCACAGCACCTGTATATATGTATATATGTTTGTACATATTTATTACTCTATTTATTTATTTATTTTACTTGTACATATCATTCTATTTATTTTATTTTATTAGTATGTTTGGTTTTGTTCTCTGTCTCCCCCTTTTAGACTGTGAGCCCACTGTTGGGTAGGGACTGTCTCTATATGTTGCCAACTTGTACTTCCCAAGCGCTTAGTACAGTGCTCTGCACACAGTAAGCGCTCAATAAATACGATTGATGATGATGATGGGGGCGATGATGGTGTAAAAGAGGCTTTATCCTCACTGGAGGAATCATCCGTAGGAATATAAGTAAAGATGAGGGGCAAGAAAAAAAAGAGTACCATGGCGATGTGCGAACCACAGGTAGACAGAACTTTGTGTCAGCGAGAGAGCTTTGTGCCAACTCTCTGTGGAATGTTTTCTCGGGGCAGATAAAATGATGGCATAGGAAACAATCTAGGCAAAAATGACCGCAGGTAGAGAGAACTTTGTGTCAACGAGAGAGCTCTGTGCCAACCCTCTGTGGAATGCTTTCTCAGGGCAGATAAAATGATGGCATAGGAAACAATCTAGGCAAAAATGTTTAGTAAGGACAGAACACCAGTGCTGACAATGATTAAGACGTTGACAAAATAGGTCTCGGTATAGACGGGCTTCAGCAGAGGAAGCACATCACCGAAATAGTGGTCTATCTGCTTGGGGCTACAGAAAGGCAGCTGCACCATGATGAATAGCTGCATGATCAAATGCAGAGAGGCCCCTACAAAAGAGGACAAGAACAATGTGTGGCAAGCCTGCCGGCTCATGACGATCAGATAGTGTAGAGGCTTGCAGATGGTGATTTAGCAATGGTAAGCCACAGGCATTAGGATGAATATCTTGGCACCGCCGAAGAAGTGAGCTCCAAAGAGTTGAACCATGCAGAAGTTGTAAGAGATGGTTTTTCCTTCTACCAAGAGGACTGCGATCATCTTAGAAACAACTGTGGAGGTGAAGCACAGGTCCATGACAGACAAGGAATCGAGGAAAATGTGCATAGGCTGCTAAGATGGCTGTTTCTGATGGTGATGAGGATAAGAAGCTTGACCACCAAGTTGGCTAGATAGAGTAAAATCAACACAAAACAAATTACCTTCCCCTCTTGGTTTAGGAACAGACCCCTTAAGACAAACTCTATGAAGTTGTTTGAATTCTCCATCAGGTCGGCCAAGGTGATGTGTGTACAGCAGATGGATATTTACCTGAATCAGCCAAATTGAGAAATATCAAGTATTCCTAATTTTGAAGCACTACCTCAGAACACAGGTCCTCATTCTGAACAGAAATTGAGGGACTTCTGTACTATTAAAAATTCATTAAAATATAATAATAATGATGATCGTGATGATTATCAAGGTAGTGAGGAAGGCATTAGGAAGTTTACAATGCTATGCTATACATTCATTAATTCATTCAATCGCATTTATTGAGCACTTACTGTGTGCAGAGCACTATACTAAGCGCTTGGGAAGTACAAGTTGGCAAAATATAGAGACGGTCCCTACCCAACAGTGGGCTCACAGTCTAGAATGGGGAACATTGGTGTAGACACAAGGTAATCAAATCAAAGACAGCCCAGATTTGGGCAAGTCCCTTAGCTTCTCGGTGTCTCAATTTCTTCACCTGCACAAGGGTGATAGAATACCTGTACGCCCTTCCTCTTTAGATTAGACTGTAGGAGTCCAGGGGATACAGGTATTTTATTCGCATTGTACAGATGAAGAAACTGAGGCACTGAGAAGTTAAGTAACTTGCCCAAGGTCCCACAGTAGGCAAATTGCAGAACTAGGACTAAAAGTCAGAGTTCTGGACTCTTTCTAATAATTAATACCTCATCCCTTAATATTTGCTGAGATCATTTGTCTAAGTGTAAACATCCTGGAAAGGCCATTGGATCCTCAACAATTCATTGCTTAGAGCCTTCAAATTTTCTGTAAACATTTCAAGATATAAATTGAATTCTATAACATTTCTCATCCTCACTATCATCAAGTATTTTCAGGATGCATTTATTTCACCAGTTTATTATATTGTGGAGGGAGGGTAAACATTAGTTGGTAGTTATGCAGAGTTTCTCTTACTATTTTCATATATGAGGAGGTCTGAGGTGCAGGTTGGATGCCAGGGCTGAAAAGAAAGATAGTTAAAGAGAGATACGTAAGCAGTCATAAAGACAGAAAAATAAATGGACAGAGATAAAGGAGGTAGGGCAGGAGAGAGCTGTCCGATAAACTTAGGTTCATCCTCAGAGGAGCCTTATTAACAAGAATCTTCAGGTAGAACCTTACATTAATCGTGGCTTAGTGGAAGGAGCACGGGCTTTGGAGTCAGAGGTCATGGGTTCAGTTGTCAGCTGTGTGAATTTGGGCAAGTCACTTAACTTATCTCTGCCTCAGTTACCTCATCTGTAAAATGGGGATTGACTGTGAACCCTCCGTGGGACAACCTGATCACCTTGTAACCTCCTCAGCGCTTAGAACAGTGCTTTGCACTTAATAAACGTCATCATCATTATTATTATTAATATTAAAAAAAACTTCTTTGGCAAGTGAAGAGCTGTGGGTAGAACATCCCAGAGAAATGATCTGGGAAACGGAGTGAAATATGGACTGGAGGAAAGAGAGAATGGAGGCTGGGAGATCAGTGAAGAGGCTGGTAGAATAGTTATGTCAGGATAGGAAAAATGCCTAGACCAGTGTGGTGGCCACTAGGGTGAAGAGGAAGAGGCCAGTTCTGGGAATGCTGTAATTGTAAAACCAAAACATTTGGCAACAGCCTGAATATTGGGGTTGAAAGAGAGGGAGGAGTTGAAGATACTGCTTATATTGCATTATTGTCACATACAGAATTCATCCAAAAGCACGATTTCAGCTACCCCCTGATAGTCCCAAACTATCTCTGTAGCCCTGACCTCCCACACACTAGCCAATCCATCTCCTCCTGCCTCCACATCATGTCCAGTTGTCCAAGTCTAAAATTGAATTTCTCAACTTCCCTTCTAGTCCTCTTCTCTCCCGAACGTCCCATCTACAATAAATCAGTCAATCAGAGGTATTTACTGAACACTTACTGTGGATGATAAAAGTGTACTAAACGTTTAAGAGAATACAATAGAGTTGGTGAACATGATCCTTGTTCTCCAGGAGTTAACAATACAGTCAAGGAAACATACATTAAAATAAAGTACAGGTAGGGGATGCAATGGAATAAGAGGATATGTGCAATAAGTGTAGCGGTGAGGGTTGGAAGAGGGTCAAAGTGCTTAAATCTCCATTGACAACATCACCCTCTTCCCTGAATCTGAAAGTAACGTCCTTGAAATTAGAATGCAGGTTTCTGGCCCCAAAGACCTTGTTATCACTATGCTCAATACCTGTTCTATAAAAAAGTGGCTTGTTAATCTTGAACCTCACTTCAGTGGATGCCCCCTCATTCTAGTATTCAATCACTGGTATTTGTGAGTGCTACCTCTGTGAAGAATACTGTCCTAAGTTCTTGGAAGAATACAATAGAGAAGAAGTGTGGCTTAGAGTAAAGAGCACGGGATTGGGTGCCAGAGGTCGTAGGTTCTAATCCCGCCTCTGCCACTTGTCAGCTGTGTGACTTCGGGCACTTAACTTCTCTGTGCCTTAGTTACCTCATCTGCAAAACTGGGATTAAGACTGCATGATAGGCAGGATCCCTGTTCTCAGTTATCTTTCAAACTAAAAGGGAAGGCTGATATAAAGTCATTTACAGATAGGAGGAAGACAAAAATGGAAAGATGGATATGAAGATGAATAACTGCTTTAAAGGTAAAGAACGTAATTCAGTATGTATAGAGGTGGTTAGTGCTTGTACATGCAAGTGTATTGATGCAAATGTTGGAAGTATATGACTTAAGGAGAGGAAAACTAATTGGGGAAATTGCCCAGCATAAAATAGTTAAAAGAGAGCTCCCGGAAGGATCCTCTCCTCAGAGCGCCGCCATAGACGCCCGGGACTCCGTTCCCGAGAGGCCCGCCCGCCCGCCATCACACCGCGAGACGCCCGGGACTCCGTTCCCGAGAGGCCCGCCCGCCATCACAC